>NC_079164.1:85990126-86102626 GCF_947568905.1 Ostrea edulis | reverse complement strand
TTGGTTCTTGAGAAGATGATTTTTATAGATTTTCTCAAATTCTTCTCATGTAAAACTTTGATCCCCTATTGTGGCCCCAATCTACCCCCCGGGGGCCATGATTTGAACAAACTTGAATCTGCACTATGTCAGGAAGCTTTCATGAAAATTTCAGCTCCTCTGGCCCAGTGATTCTTGAGAAGAAGATTTTTAAATGACCCCACCCTATTTTTGCAATTTTGTGATATCTCCCATTTGAAGGGGGCATGGCCCTTTATTTGTACAAACTTGAAAGCCCTTTCTCCAAGGATGCTTTTGGCAAGGTTTGATTATAATTGGCCCAGTGGTTCTTGAGAAGATGAAAATGTGAAAAGTTTACGACGCCGACAGACAACGGACAAATTTTGATCAGAAAAACTCATTTGAGCCTTAGGCTCAGGTCAGCTCAAAATCGGGTTAGAGATCAAATTTTTAAATTATTGGCAAAAATACTGAAAATTTATACAAACTTTCAAGTAAATTAATTTGAACTTTTTTAAAAATTAGTTTTCTGTTTGGAAACATATATCAACCAAATTTAATAAATTACAACCTTTGGACTAGTTCCAAGTCTCAACTACATCTGTTCCTGTATCATAAATCATAAAACTGAAATACATGTATAGGGGTATAAAAATAGAAATATATTGGATGGAACAGAAACTGTAATATCATGCAGATTTAGAATTTTTTGATCAATCAATCCTTCCACCACAAAATGTAGCTGCAGAACTGTACCTCTCTGAAAAAAATATTGGGACAGATCAGAGAGCTACAGATCCACCCCATACAAAAACCTTCGATTTACGGCGCACAAAAAACTGGGCACAGTTGAGGCCTTATATCGCTATATTCTTGCATCACTGTCTCATAAATTTCAAATAAAAAAATTCTTAACATATTTTCCTACTATACATGTACTTGTGTCAAAACATACAAATATTCATTAAAGCCCCATACAACCAAAAAACTCACAGCTTTTAATGATTTTGTTTGTTGACGTAGCCATGTTAGGTAGCCAGTTAATTCGAATCCCAGTTCATTTCCATACTTACACAATGACGTCTAGATGTGAATTAATATCCCCACAAATATTTTAGTTAAATATTTTAGATAATAAATCATCCCAGTTTGGTTAAATAATAATCATTCAAATAAGCTAACTCACGGTTACGTGGCTTTCATTAATCTGACGCAGTCCCCATCCCTGCCACACGAGCATAAGGGACCAAACTCAGCTTTTGTAGCATTTTCAATAATCAAGAACTTATTTTACCTTTAGATAAACTATGTATTTTAATTTCAGATCAACTTCAGTATATGGACAATAGTTCCTTCTAGTGTAGTATTAAGCAGTAATTTGTCCCATGTTATTATGGATGACAGGTCGACAGCTGACAGGTCGTTAGTTCAAATATTTGTTGACAGTTCAAGTATTTGTCAAAAGTTGACAGTTCAAACATTTATTGATGGTTGACAGTTTAACCTTTCACTTAAATCAAGTGATTTCATGAAAAGTGTCAACTGTCGACCTGTCAACCTTACCCTACTCGAGTCATACCAAGAAAAGTGTCAACTGTCGAGTGATATCATGAAAAGTTTCAACTGTCAACCTATCAACCTTACCCTCCTCAAGTGATACAATGAAAAGTGTCAACTGTCGACCTGTCAACCTTCATATCATGAAAAGTGTCAACTGTCAACCTGCCAACCGTCAACCTTTCCCTCATTGAACCAACCAGCAATAAAAAAAAATATTTGCGCAATAATTTATAAAATAAAATTTGAGAAAGGAACTATTTGTCCATATACTACTGTTGAGCCTTAATACCAAGCCAATACTTATAGTCATGTCTATAATCAATGAAGACCAAATACATAACTTGTAACGAATATTATGAATAGATACATGTACCAATAGCAACAGGGTTCGAATTGACTGGCTACCTAACATGGCTACGTCAACAAACGAAATCATTTGAAGCTGTGAGTTTTCAGGTCGTACGGGGCTTTGATGAATATTTCAAGGTATGTTTGGACACACGTATAGTAGAGAAATACGTTAGGTATTTTTTCATATTAAATTTATGAGACGACAATACAAGAAGACAACGATATGAGGCCTCAACCGCATGCATCTTTTTGTATGTTGTAAATCGGAGGTTTTTATAAGGGATGGATCTGTAGCATCATTTTGTATGTTGTAAATCGAAGGTTTTTATAAGGGGTGGATCTGTAGCATCTTTTTGTATGTTGTAAATCGAAGGTTTTTATAAGGGGTGGATCTGTAGCATCTTTATGTATGTTGTAAATCGAAGGTTTTTATAAGGGGTGGAACTGTAGCTCTATGATATGTCCCAATATTTTTTCAGAGAGCTAGTTCTGCAGCTACACAAAATATAGTCTCTGCAAAACCTTTCAAAAATTTGAATTGACAGAATTTTTTTTCAAGTGGATAGGGTTCAGTAATAGAAGTGTATGTTTTCACTAATGGGATCAGTAATGAACCAGTAAAAACTTTATAGTTGTGGTATCCTGCGCAGTTGTGCTCAAAAGCTCAGGAGCTAACTTCCTTAATAACTGAAACTTTACATGATACAGTCATATTTGTTTACAAACAACTTGGTGTCATCTATAGATTGCATACACACTTCCTCTTTATGCAAAATACTAGGTTTGTCATTAACTTGCTGATACTGGGAACAATTGCAAATGTCACAAAGCCACGTAATGTTAGGTGTTTCAGATGTCTGTCAGCAGATGTCCACAAAAATAGGAAATCATTTGAAAGTTTTAAAAGAATTCTTAAATCAGAATTAAACCCTTTCATATTGGAAGCAATCAAATTAAAATCTACATATGAATTGTACAAATGATGAATATATTCCAAAGATCCTAATCACATGAATAAACTAGTAGAATTCAGTAAATTCAAAGTCTCGTTCTGGGACACAATGATTCTTAGGTATCACACCCATCAAAATGAATTTAGTCCAATCAATCTGAACTTAGGTCAATTGTAGTTCCATTCATATAAAAGAATATTTTTTTTCATTTCCCCTTATCCTTTTTTCTTAATATCTGTATCCCTGATAAGGAAATTTTGTGCAATTTGTAGACGAGACTTATTACTTCCTGAGGTGCACCTTGGGTGTAAAACATGTAGATTTGAGAGTATTAAAGTCTTGTTTATGGGTGAAAAAATGCAAAAATACCATATACGGTGTTGTTTTTTCAATGTCATCAGACGAGACAGGTAACATAGAACATTTTCAACTGAGTTATTTGACATCAATTTAACAAACTGATCTTCAACAATTTTTTTTTCTACATAGTGATATATTCTGATCAAAAAAAGAAACGTATAGTAATAATTTTTCGCTGAATCTTTTCAAATAATTTTTTCATACATTTTGGGGGTCTAGAATGAATTGCCTGAATAATACTCGTTACATCTAACGCTATTGTTTACTGGATAAATATTCTATATTTCTGGACAAATCACAGTAAAACTTGTTTTCATGAAATCCTAAAATTGTCTCTGTAACTTTTGATTGTTGTTTCCAAGTTCCTAATGCACGTGATTCAGGCACCAGTAGTCTATCAAATGCACAGGTTCTTGATATTTGATTGCATTGTCTTTAAATATAACTGCATTTGGAAAAATGATGAGTTCTGAATGATGCTCAATGCAATAATGCAATATTGGACAACTGAAAACAGGTGTGTCACAATTTGCAGTTACAAGAGATTTCAATGTTGCACAGAGCACCTTATCTCGCCTTTAGAGCAGACATCAACAGCATGGTTAAACAATGATCAACACAGAGCAGGTAGATCATGCACGGCGTCAGCAGTGCAGGATCACTTCATCAGATTTTATCATCTTTGTCAATGATTCACAACAGCAGCATCAACCGCATCTGCCATTTCTGGGATTCACAGAATATACTGTTTGCAGTGGACTACAGGATGCTGGAATTAGAGCATGCAGACCTGTTTGTGGCATCGCCGGAACAACTTCAATGGTCTCAGACTCATGGAGTATCGCCATAGGAACACTGGCAGACAATTTGGTTCAGCGATGAATCTTGATTTTTACTGCAGAGGCCAATGGAAGACTCAAGAGTGTATAGGCACCAAAATGAACCTTTTGCGCAAAATTGCATCCCAGAGGATGACCGGTTTGGAGGAAGCAATATCCTATACAGGCAGGCACATACAAGGTACTTTGCTGGCCCAACAGTAAATTGACATAGTCATACAGTCACACTTGATTCCAATAATGCAGCATCCTGAAGCAGTATGATGCCAGACCACATACCACTCATCTAACACATGATGATCAGGAAAGACACAATATCCAGTTTCTCCTTGGCCATCCAAATCACCAGATCTGAACCCTATTGAACATGCATGGAATGACCTTGGATAGGCACATCCACCAAAGACAATCGCAGCCTCAGACTCTGCAACAAATAGCCCAAGCTTTGCAGTTAGAGTAGAACGTGATACAAGTTTCAAACTTTAGATAGAGAGGCTTCTATGTGCTTGATGTTTGGAAGTAAAGAAGATTTTTATTGATGTAAGCAGTTTTTCTCTACGTTGACCCATACAGCTTCATCCTTGGGACTGACCCAGCAGTGGTGTATTTCACCTCTTTGACAGTCCTTCACTATGCACCCAGTGTATGTGTTAGATGCTTTGGAGCAATTGGAGATTTCACTATTTGCTATACACATAAGGCGGGGATAAAAGAATTCACGAGTTTTGTGTCCCTCTCCCACAGGATGCTGAACACCAATGGTGATGAAATTGACCATGTAGTTTCTAAGTTGATAAAAATGTTTGAAAATTAATGAATGACCCACACCAACTTGCAGGAACAGCTTACAATAGGTCAATCTATGATGCTTAGTAGTGACTTTGTTTACCAATGACTGTGTGATGCAACTATAGTGTGTGCTGTAGTTGTCTGTGCTTATCACCCTTGCTTTCTGCCTCGCTGTTGGATAGCAGCTTGCTGCAATAAAGGAGTAAAGCATGCAAGTTTTCCCTGCCAACTATAGCCTTTCATAAAGTAAGACCATGTGTTCCAGATATTGGGTCCTCCTTGAGGTGGTAACTGGATCCTTGTGGTCTATGTCTAAAACACAAGATCTAGGAGTAGGCTAGGTCCCAAAATGCATCAGTGTATGGACATGCCCTAATGCCTGCAAACCTGGTCCCCACCCTATATGGGTTAAATACCATATAGCAGATTTTTTCCTGGGGTGATAAATTTGGCTAATCTTAGCAGTTACATAGCTTTCTACCAAAATTACACTCGCCAAATATGCACTGAATTCCGACCTCAGTATTTTTAAGAGAGATAACTCCTCCTTGTCCATCAAAATTTACTACGCCAAAATCATTAGCATACCTTAACCTTTGAGCTAGCAAATCGCCAAATTTTAGACCCGAGAAAAAAAAGAAAAAACCGCTATACCGTAGTATCACTGCCTTGTGATAGGTACTGGATTGCCAAAGGCTATGAGAGATAACCCTGATAGAAAACCAGAAAGACGACATCCATTAGCAGGGTAAATAAACCAGAAAGAAAACTCTGTCCACCAATATGAATATTGGGCATGGGGCTACTCCTACAAGTAAGAGCCTTGGTTAACATCCCTACGCTCCTTATATACCTCGGCACCAAGTCCAAAGTATCTCGCCATGAACCTCTAGCATGCTGGAGTAGGCATGGGGCTAACAACCCCATACTGCGAAAACATTCACGTCTTATAGAAACTGCAAGAAATTTCACTATTAGGGATTTAACAGAGGGTTCTAGCCACCAAGATGGCAATATGACCATTAACAATGCAAATGGGAGTCTACTAGGATCAAAATCCACTGTGAAGCTGGGAGCATGAATATTCAAACTATGTTTGAGCCACTAGACTGGATACAACCTTGATCTCCTCAGTGTAAGTGAAATTCATCAAAATAGTGTTCAGGTTCTTTTTTTCTTTTTTTTCGGGCAAGTTAATTTTTGTTCAGGCAGGTGAAATTGATAATGGGCACATATTCAATAATAGTTTTCGTGAAGATCGCAGAAAAGGTACATGGCTTAAAAAAGAATAGATGCAAAGAGTGAATTACACCCAGATTTCTGACAAAAATTGACAAGAGAAAAGCTATCGAGCAAATCCAATAGACTCAAAGAAAAACTGCAAAATGAAACGAATACAAAGAGGCCAATAAGGAGGTGAAAAAGAGTGCAAAACAGGACTATAAAAAACATCCTTGACGAACAAGCAAATGCAGTGTTCGAAATTAACAATAGACCGAATCTCTGTCAAATGACACCGGTCTATGCCAATTGTAATTGGGATTGATCAAATTGTCTACGCCGATTTTCTAGGTTTAAAGCAATAGAGTTATTCCAAAAGTTGACGTCTGATAAACGTTATGATGAAAGGAGTACATTGTAAATGGAAAGAAAATATGCTTTCTAAGTACATTAGAAGTAAATAACAATGTTTTAAATTTGTGTTTTGTTTTTTTCAATGTTGCGGTATATGCCAATTCGATGAGGTCTATGTCATTTTGTTTTGGCATAGACCCGTGGTCTATACCAAGTCTTAAACCAATTTCGAACACTGCAAATGAGGCCGAAACAGATGCTTATGGGAAAAGCCTACAAGATCACTAAAATATATATTTTTAAAAATTGACCTGACAATATTTCAAATATTGACCTACTGAAGAAAACAAACTCCAGGAACATCAGCATGCATTGAAATAAAAATATGATTGAGATGGTAGATTATATTTTCGAAAGAGACCAACAGCGACTGCCAAAGGTTGCTCTAAGATGGACCCCACCTGGAATAAGAAAACCTGGAATCCAAAAACAGCATGGTGAAGAATGGTAGAGATCAAACTAAAAGATGGTGAGCTCACATGGGAAGAAGCCCAGAAGCTTGCAAAAGATAGGCCCAAGTGGTGAGACAAGATTGAAGTCTTATGTCTCTTATGCCTGAAGAGGATTTCGAAGAAGTAATAGCAGTGACCTTGATCTTTGACCTAGAATAAAAATATAAAAGTGAATTTCTTTTACCACCACCTTAAACTTTGAATTGTTTCATTTCAACACTGCAGAGACCTCCTAACGTTTGTGATGGATATAAATTTTCAAATTAATCAATTAGTACTGGTATATAAAATCAATGAATATTAAGAAAAAAAGATGCTGAAAGTACATTTTTCATTAAATAATTTTGAAAATATTTATTTAGAAAATTTTATGAATGCTGTTTTATTCTATTCAAGAACATATGTATTAAAATAATGTATTAAAATAATTGTATAAAATTAGTAAAACAAACATATTTCATATATATAATGATCGACTTTTGATTTTAAAAATCCATTTTTGCTTAAATAGGAAATAAATATTTACCTTTTAGACAATTTGGTTAAAAGCTGAGACAAAATAAAATCCATACACTTTATTACCTTTTTTTAACATGAATTTAAGAGAAATCAATGCAACACATTTTTTCTCAATGTATGCATCTAAGACAGTTTATTTCCAAGGTGATAATTTTTGTCATCTGTCAAATTCAGAAAAACAAAGAACATGGGGCAAAAAATGGCTTAGTTGACAAAACCAGAGAGCTGGGAAATACCTGTACATATTTAACAGGCTCCTTTATCTGTGTCTAAGATTGCGGAACTTTATTTTACCTCTGATAAACTTGCTCATCTAACCCACAGTGTGTGTATTTAACACAGTAAAAACACTGGTATTTAATCAAATGCAAGAATTACCTATAAACATTAACAAAGTCTGATATGTTCATTTCAGAGTCTCTTTGGTTTAATCTAGTTGAGGGTGATTTTCGTTTTGGACATCTTCCTGATTCACCTTTGTATTTCAAAGAAATGTATACAGCAGTACAATATCCAACATATATGTACCTCGGCGGCCATATTGCAACACGGCCAAGCGACCTAGCTCTCAAAGTCGAGTTGAGTTATTCGATCGCCAAAACATTAACAAGTCAAACTAAGCTTTTTTACCACCATCATTAAATACAACGAGGTTCATTCTACTGAATGATGGGTTTATTTCCCATGTTTTGTCATCGTTTTCCTTGTTAAGAGCGCTAACTCGGTCCAACCTTTACATTCACCACAGATACAGAGCGACTCATCCAGATTAAAAACCCAGGTCTTTGTTTGTTATTCGAAAGTTTTCAAATAAAACAAACAAATGTGCACATATTCACGATTTTCATCATTTATTTCGATTCTATGAACCTCTGTCACACATCAATACTTAATATAAACACAAGCGACATGTCAGGCAAGATGCAACTTCTCCATATAAGAGTCATTAACGAAAGTAAATAAAAACACTCAAATATCTACATTAATGCCAAATACAGCAAATTTCACGTGATCACAGATGAAAGACAAATAACATCACTGTACCTGTGGATGAAATCCTTTAATTTTGGCTTGAAATTACGATTTTCTGGGTCCAAATTTCAACTTCCAAACACCACATGGAGAAGATAGTCGTCATTCAATCTATGGTATGGATTACTGATCGACTGGTCCAGATAAGGGGTGTGAAACCAAGAAAGTATCATGTTCTCAGCTTCGATTCAGTCAAATAAGTCCGAGATAACTCAGGGAATACTTACAAATGACTTGATTTAAAGTTTAACATTTCAGATGTACATTTATAAACAAACACAAGTAAAATTGCTCTTTTTCGTCATTACCTGCCGCCCCTACATTGATCAATAGGCGCGTCCGGATTATTCACTGAAGTGATACCATTGTCCTCTGATTGTACAAAATATGATCTTTATAGAAGTAAATCAATCTATTTTGCTGAAGAAATATTCAAATAAGTGTGGATAGACTTTTGAGAATCGATTGACTCGATCTTAGGAGTTGTATTTGAGTTGTAAACACGATGTAACAATATACATAGCGATGTAACTTTTATGGAGGTTCCATCATGACACCTTGACGTCGCGGCGACACAGCTCAGGTACTACTAACTCCTCAAGGCCGATCAGTAAATATCGTATGCCTTACACAAAACTGGATTCATCATGCAGCGATTTTTCTACACACAGTTAAGGTCCAAATACAGATCCCTTCTCCCAAGAGGTATTGGGTTTTCGCAATTGAAGTTGCCCCTCCCCCTCCTCATCCGCGTTGTTGTTTTTGGCAGATTTAATTTTTCATGTACAACATACTTTATTAATGTGAATTTGTCACTTAAACAAAAACCTATCATATGAAAATTTATAGAAAATAACTGACAATTGCAATGTGTTAAGAACGAGAAAGTTACAAGTGGATGACTTTTTCATAGCAAATTAACTGAGTTAATTTGGTGTTAATTAAAATTACTTAGGCCTATATATCGTACATTACAATTGATTTTCCCAAATCGTAAAGGCCCAGCCTCTTATGAAAAAGGTAGACAAAAATCACTGTTATGACACGACTTTCCGGGGGGGGGGGGGGGGGGGGGGGCATAAATCTTAATGCATAGAGTTTACTTACATTTTAGTAATGCATAAACAAAAGTTTAATGTTAAAGTAATAATTTTCATATTCCGACTGCATCAAGTTTCATAATTACAGAAATATCTTCATAATTCATTTCAATCGCTAATTACATGTATGATTTCCGAAAAGGGTTTTTATAAAACTGCAAACTGGGAGCTAAAATCAGTAAAATTTTCAACGTTATATTCATATATAATCACTACCAGCTTTGCTCATTTCCTTCCCTATTTACTTCGGACACCCCATTGGCTAATCATCACCAAGTATAGCTTCAAATATAAAACAGGCTGTCCACAAAATTTAATACCACTGATTTTGTCAAGGCTTCTGTGCCTCCGTGCGTTCGTATGTTTGTTTGTTCGGCTTCATGTGTAATATTGAAGATACGTCTTTTATTGTTTAATCAAAGGAATACGTAGTATATTATATTAAGATTTTGGGTTCCAAATGGTTTTCAGGTCAGATACATTTGAATGGAAATTCCAAAACTATTTGACGGAAGATTTAATTTCTGGTATTTTTCAAAATAGAAATAATGTCTTGTATATATATATAACCGTGTTACCGGTCGAAATATTTCCAGAAAGTGTTTAGAGGTTTTTTTGAATTTTTATTTGATCCGAAAAAGGAGACTATATATATATATATATATATATATATATATATATATAGAATAGAATAGAATATGATTTATTTCCAAATTAGGGCCCTCTCGGGCATACAGCATACATGATTGTTAACATTTCAATGTGCAATGTTTATTTTAAAAAAATGACGATAAAAAGAAAAGAACAAAACAAGAGCAAAATATGCACTATTAGTATGAGCAATGTTCATACATGAGACATTTTGAACATGATAATACTTATTTGTATTATATGTAAGTACCACCGTGTATCCTAATGCAAAACAGTCAGAAATACACACAGGAAAAAAAAAATATATATATATATATATACATGTACATAACAACACTACATGTAATAATAGTAAAGTAGTATAAGTACATATGATTAACTCCACTGTAATGCAAAAGATACCACGGGACGGTGCATTGGTACTAGATATATATATAAAGTGAAACATAAAGGTTAAGGTCGCTGTCGAGGGAAATTCCTGCAATCCAATACTTTTTATTGTACATACGTATATTCTGTACTCCATTTCTTGCGCATGTGTAGATATAATATTTTTAATTTGAAGGGAACGTCCTTGTGTACAAGATTTTGAACGTGTTTGATATTTTTGGAGTCGGATTTTGTTAATACTTGTAGTTCAGGGGAGTTATCTATATCTGAATTTCTCTTCATTATCAAGGTTAAACGTAGAGTTACCGGAAGAAAAAATCCTCATGTCCTTTTCGACATATTTAATTTTTCCAAATGAAATCTGTAGCATGAATAATTTAAAGTTGGTATCCAATTTCAAGGACACTTACAGAAATCAGGTTTTCAAGGTCAAGGTGATTGGAGAGTCATATGTTGTATATGCCATGTCGCGAAGGACTTTGCGGAGCCCTTGTTTGAACCTGTTTGCAATGACATCTCACGAAAATAGTCCTATGATTACTTGGTCAACATTATTTGATAAATGAAAGGTGAAGATAACGAACATGATCAATCTCATAACTCCTATAAGCAATACAAAATAGATAGTTGGGCAAACACGGACCCCTGGACACACCAGAGGTGGGATCAGGTGCCTAGGAGGAGTAAGCATCCCCTGTCGACCGGTCACACCCGCTGTGAGTCCTATATCCTGATCAGGTAAACGGGGTTATCCGTAGTCAAAATCAGTGTGCCAAGAGAGACATAAACACCATTTGCAGGTGACAACGGAATATTGCTACATAAATATGGGAAGTTTGTCATACAGTTAAGTTGTCAGTTTGCCTTAATGTCTATTTTCAATAAAATATCTAAGGATGAAGCAGAAGTGGACGACTCTGTGGTGTCTTTTATTCCGAGCTCACAGGTATATATGAAATCAAGATATGAATGAAAGTTATTATTGTTAATAGATAAAACGTCGTCGATATATATCTAAATGTCGAATTGAAGGCCACGGCAAGATATTTTTTCTTCTCGCGTAGAAGTTTTTGAATAAATTCTGCTTCATATGAATATAAAACCAGGTCAACTAACAAGGGAGCACAATTCGTGCCCATAGGGATTTCGACAGACTGCTGGAAGACTTGATCACCAAAGACCACGAAGATATTGTCAATGAGGAACTCTAGAATATTAATTTCATCTTCAGGGTATTTGTGTGTGGAATCAGAGTGTTATTTAACAAAGTAATTTTTTGGATGACTGATCACTAGATATGAATATTTCCGTTTTCCATTTTTGTTGAAGAAGCAGCTGTCTATGATGTCAAAAATACCTTTTTTATAACCTATATAGCATACAGCATATAGATAAATATTGTTACTATTGAGAATTTGATGCTATGGGTTTCAGATAAACATTCTTGGACGGGAAGTTAGTGGGTTTTCTTGTGAAGATCGATTTCCAAACTAGTATAAGTGTCTTTTATTCGTGTGTATGTACTACTGTCTTACAATATACACACAAGTTTGCTCAGATTGTGTCAAAACACACGGGAATATACATATACAAGTTTGTTCATATTGTGTCAAAAACCTGTGAAACAAAAATTCCGAAACTGTAGTTTCCAAGACAAATAGATATCTTCATTCACACTGTACAGAAACACTGGCACGGCTACAATTAGAATGTGACCTTAACAAATTGGGACAAGGAATGGGAAATGCAACAGCTTATATAAGCTCCTTTTCCGTAACACTAGGCCCCACCCCCTTCACGTGGACAATATATTGTATTTATACGGGGAATTTCAGCATTCGTTTAACTTCACGATTTTTCTTTCTTTCTTCAAGATTTACACAAAGTCTGGGCGCCACAAACATACTGAAATGGGGCATGTTCCCTTTTCGCTATGTCTTTGGAAAATCTGTGTATAACGGAGCCCCATTGAAATCGCCAGATCCACTGCCTGGCGTCCGTGCGTCGTGGCATCTGTGTCACCTTTGGATTTTCATATTATTAATTCTTTTCTTTTTTTTCCATTACAAAATATGACACAAAATTTTTTCGCGTCACAATCCCTTTGCAAGAGTAGATTCGAGATAATGAAGAAATTGAGGATATGGTTGTATGAAAACATTCGCAGGGTCGCTTGGCTAGGAATCATAACATTACAAGATGATAACGGTAGCTTATGATATTTGACAAATTAAAGACTTCCTTATGTATACATCACAAATTCAAAAGTTGTTCAGTCTGCGGCCTTCGAGTCATACGAGTCATATGCGTGCAATGTTTTACACAGAAATACACATATTTACACGGGAAAATCGTGATAACTAGACATTTATTTTTAAAGAAATCGAGGTTACATATTCAATTCGTTGAAACAATACCCGTAAACCTGGGCGTCAACTTCTTTTTGCGAAATTGCGTTAATGTGATGTATAGTTTGATTGTAGGACTGGGGTTAATGTGGTGTATAGTCTGACAATAACACTGGGGTTATTGTGGTGTATAGTCTGACAGTAGGACTGGGGTTAATGTGGTGTATAGTCCGACAGTAGGACTGGGGTTAATGTGGTGTATAGTCTGACAGTAGGACTGGGTTTAATGTGGTGTATAGTCTGACAGCGGGACTAGATTTAATGTGGTGTATAGTCTGACAGCGGGACTAGATTTAATGTGGTGTATAGTCTGAATGCAGGACTAGATTTAATGTGGTGTATAGTCTGACAGTAGGACTGGGGTTAATGTGGTGTATAGTCTGAATGCAGGACTGGGTTTAATGTGGTGTATAGTCTGATAGTAGGACTGGGTTTAATGTGGTGTGTAGTCTGATAGTAGGACTGGGGTTAATGTGGTGTATAGTCCGACAGTAGGACTGGGTTTAATGTGGTGTATAGTCTGACAGTAGGACTGGGGTTAATGTGGTGTATAGTCTGATAGTAGGACCGGGGTTAATGTGGTGTATAGTCTGATAGTAGGACTGGGGTTAATGTGGTGTATAATCTGACAGTGGGACTGGGGTTAATATGGTGTATATTCTGACAGTAGGACTGGGGTTAATGTGGTGTAGTCTGACAGTAGGACTGGGTTTAATGTGGTGTATAGTATGATAGTAGGACTGGATTTAATGTGGTGCATAGACTGACAGTAGGACTGGGGTTATTGTGGTGTATAGTCTGAATGCAGGGCTAGATTTAATTTGGTGTATAGTCTGACAGTGGGGCTGGGGTTAATGTGGTGTATAGTCCGACAGTAGGACTGGGGTTAATGTGGTGTATAGTCTGACAGTAGGACTGGGTTTAATGTGGTGTATAGTCTGACAGTAGGACTGGGGTTAATGTGGTGTATAGTCTGACAGTGGGACTGGGGTTAATATGGTGTATATTCTGACAGTAGGACTGGGGTTAATGTGGTGTAGTCTGACAGTGGGACTGGGGTTAATATGGTGTATATTCTGACAGTAGGACTGGGGTTAATGTGGTGTAGTCTGACAGTGGGAGTGGGGTTAATGTGGTATATATTCTGACGGTGGGACTGGGGTTAATGTGGTGTATATTCTGACAGTGGGACTGGGGTTAATGTGGTGTATAGTGTGACAATAGAACTGGGGTTATTGTGGTATAGTCTGACAGTAGGACTGGGGTTATTGTGGTATAGTCTGACAGTAGGACTGGGGTTATTGTGGTATAGTCTGTCAGTAGGACTGGGTTTAATGTGGTGTATAGTCTAACAGCAGGACTGTGGTTAATGTGGTGTATAGTCTAACAGTAGGACTGGGGTTATTGTGGTGTATAGTCTGACAGTGGGGCTGGGGTTATTGTGGTATAGTCTGACAGTAGGACTGAGGTTAATGTGGTGTATAGTCTGACAGTGGGACTGGGGTTAATATGGTGTATATTCTGACAGTAGGACTGGGGTTAATGTGGTGTAGTCTGACAGTGGGACTGGGGTTAATATGGTGTATATTCTGACAGTAGGACTGGGGTTAATGTGGTGTAGTCTGACAGTGGGAGTGGGGTTAATGTGGTATATATTCTGACAGTGGGACTGGGGTTAATGTGGTGTATATTCTGACAGTGGGACTGGGGTTAATGTGGTGTATAGTGTGACAATAGAACTGGGGTTATTGTGGTATAGTCTGACAGTAGGACTGGGGTTATTGTGGTATAGTCTGACAGTAGGACTGGGGTTATTGTGGTATAGTCTGTCAGTAGGACTGGGTTTAATGTGGTGTATAGTCTAACAGCAGGACTGTGGTTAATGTGGTATATAGTCTAACAGTAGGACTGGGGTTATTGTGGTGTATAGTCTGACAGTGGGGCTGGGGTTATTGTGGTATAGTCTGACAGTAGGACTGAGGTTAATGTGGTGTATAGTCTGACAGTAGGACTGAGGTTAATGTGGTGTATAGTCTGACAGTAGGACTGGGGTTAATGTGGTGTATAGTCTGGCAGTAGGACTGAGGTTAATGTGGTGTATAGTCTGACAGTAGGACTGGGGTTGATGTGGTGTATAGTCTGATAGGATCTTTGGAAAAGAGCAAATCAAGCCCCCATATATATACAAATCAAAAAAAGCAAATGGTCATGGATTGGACACACACCGCGAAAACCACCAAGCAGCATCACAAAACAAGCCCTCAAATGGAAACCCCCAAGAAAAAAGAAACAGAGGAAGACCAAAGAGCAGCTGGCGCAGAGTTACGGAGGCAGAATTAAAAGAGCAAGGCTACACCTGGAACTCAGCAGAAAGATTAGCGCCAAACAGAGTCAGATGGAGGAAGTTCGTCAATGGTCTATGCTCCCTAGAGGAGCAAAGGGCTAACAACAACAGTCTGATAGTAGGACTGGGGTTAATGTGGTGTATAGTCTGACAGTAGGACTGGGGTTAATGTGGTGTATAGTCTAACAGTAGGACTGGGTTTAACTTGGTGTATAGTCTGACAGTAGGACTGGGTTTAATTTTGTGTATAAATCTAACAGTAGGACTGGGGTTAATGTGGTGTATAAATCTAACAGTAGGGCTGGAGTTAATGTGGTGTATAAATCTAACAGTAGGACTGGGTTTAATGTGGTGTATAGTCTGACAGTAGGACTGGGGTTATTGTGGTGTATAATCTGACAGTAGGACTGGGGTTAATGTGGTGTATAGTCTGACAGTAGGACTGGGGTTAATGTGGTGTATAGTCTAACAGTAGGACTGGGTTTAATGTGGTGTATAGTCTGACAGTAGGACTGGGTTTAATTTTGTGTATAAATCTAACAGTAGGACTGGGGTTAATGTGGTGTATAAATCTAACAGTAGGGCTGGAGTTAATGTGGTGTATAAATCTAACAGTAGGACTGGGTTTAATGTGGTGTATAGTCTGACAGTAGGACTGGGGTTATTGTGGTGTATAGTCTGACAGTAGGACTGGGGTTAATGTGGTGTATAGTCTGACAGTGGGACTGAGGTTAATATGGTGTATAGTCTGAATGCAGGACTAGATTTAATGTGGTGTATAGTCTGACAGTGGGACTGAGGTTAATATGGTGTATAGTCTGACATCAGTACTGGATTTAATGTGGTGTATAGTCTGAATGCAGGACTAGATTTAATGTGGTGTATAGTCTGAATGCAGGACTAGATTTAATGTGGTGTATAGTCTGAATGCAGGACTAGATTTAATGTGGTGTATAGTCTGACAGTAGGACTGGGGTTAATGTGGTGTATAGTCCGACAGTAGGACTGGGTTTAATGTGGTGTATAGTCCGACAGTAGGACTGGGTTTAATGTGGTGTATAGTCTAACAGTAGGACTGGGGTTAATGTGGTGTATAGTCTAACAGTAGGACTGGGTTTAATGTGGTGTATAGTCTGACAGTAGGACTGGGTTTAATGTGGTGTATAGTCTAACAGTAGGACTGGGTTTAATGTGGTGTATAGTCTGACAGTAGGACTGGGTTTAATGTGGTGTATAGTCTAACAGTGGGACTGGGTTTAATGTGGTGTATAGTCTAACAGTATGACTGAGGTTAATGTGGTGTATAGTCTGACAGTAGGACTGGGTTTAATGTGGTGTATAGTCTAACAGTATGACTGTGGTTAATGTGGTGTGTAGTCTAACAGTGGGACTGAGGTTAATATGGTGTATAGTCTGACATCAGTACTGGATTTAATGTGGTGTATAGTCTGAATGCAGGACTAGATTTAATGTGGTGTATAGTCTGAATGCAGGACTAGATTTAATGTGGTGTATAGTCTGAATGCAGAACTAGATTTAATGTGGTGTATAGTCTGAATGCAGGACTAGATTTAATGTGGTGTATAGTCTGACAGTAGGACTGGGGTTAATGTGGTGCATAGTCCGACAGTAGGACTGGGTTTAATGTGGTGTATAGTCCGACAGTAGGACTGGGTTTAATGTGGTGTATAGTCTGACAGTAGGACTGGGTTTAATGTGGTGTATAGTCTAACAGTAGGACTGGGTTTAATGTGGTGTAGTCTAACAGTAGGACTGGGGTTAATGTGGTGTAGTCTAACAGTAGGACTGGGGTTAATGTGGTGTATAATCTGACAGTAGGACTGGGGTTAATGTGGTGTATACTCTGACAGTAGGACTGGGTTTAATGTGGTGTATAGTCCGACAGTAGGACTGGGTTTAATGTGGTGTATAGTCTGACAGTAGGACTGGGTTTAATGTGGTGTATAGTCTAACAGTAGGACTGGGTTTAATGTGGTGTAGTCTAACAGTAGGACTGGGGTTAATGTGGTGTAGTCTAACAGTAGGACTGGGGTTAATGTGGTGTATAGTCTGACAGTAGGACTGGGGTTAATGTGGTGTATAGTCTGACAGTGGGACTGGGTTTAATGTGGTGTATAGTCTGAATGCAGAACTAGATTTAATGTGGTGTATAGTCTGAATGCAGGACTAGATTTAATGTGGTGTATAGTCTAACAGTAGGACTGGGTTTAATGTGGTGTAGTCTAACAGTAGGACTGGGGTTAATGTGGTGTAGTCTAACAGTAGGACTGGGGTTAATGTGGTGTATAGTCTGATAGTAGGACTGGGGTTAATGTGGTGTATAGTCTGACAGTAGGACTGGGGTTAATGTGGTGTATAGTCTGATAGTAGGACTGGGTTTAATGTGGTGTATAGTCTGACAGTAGGACTGAGGTTAATGTGGTGTATACTCTGACAGTAGGACTGGGTTTAATGTGGTGTATAGTCTGACAGTAGGACTGGGGTTAATGTGGTGTATAGTCTGACAGTGGGGCTGGGGTTAATGTGGTGTATAGTCTGACAGTAGGACTGGAGTTAATGTGGTGTATAGTCTGACAGTGGGGCTGGGGTTAATTAAACAATAAAATGCTTTCTTTGTTGTATAGCTAGCATTGCAGAAAAAATTCACAACTGCACAAGTCAATTGGCTATTTTACACAGGGCTGGGAAATTAGATTATTACAATCAGTAAAGAGCAACACTACAATAAAAATATTGTATCTTTACCCCAATGTTATATTTTTGGAAATATTGGTATTTATTTCATTTTGTTCATAGCATGGCAAAAATACATTATCTTTTTACCGTTGGATAATTGAAATCGGCCTTCCAATAGTATGTACATATTTTATATTCAAGTCATGAATTACAAGAGACAGGTGATTTTTTCCAAAAGGGACAATAAACTTTTTCATTTCGGTTGTCACAAAAAATATTCCAAAATCAAATGGCAATAGTCTGCTTAATCCCATCATCCCAAATAGCAGCTGTTCTCGTGCCCTACACTTTTATTCAACGCTCAATTAACTTATCAACACGTGTATTTCTCTCAAATTAATTTAAACTATCTGGAGTAATGATTTTCAACATTTACCAATTCCTTAATTTTTATCTATGTACTTCGTTATCAGAGAATCAATGTCTTTCTTTTTCACCTTCATACACATAACTTGCTAGTTCATATGATTATATTTATAATTAAATTGTTTTTGCTTTCAATATCCGTACAAATTAAAATGAGAGTGATTTTCACATGAATGCGTTGCAGTTGTGAACAATGCAGTATGAATCATGATAAATATAGTACTCTTATTTTAACAGCTGGGAATTCTGACGGAAATTAAAGAAGAATGTAAATAAAATTATATTTTTTTTTAAATACATGAGGGTGTAAACTGCATGTGACACTTAATGTCAGTATACCTTTCATGAAGAGCTAATTTCTTTCTTAAATTTCAATATTTAATATAACATACACTATGAATGTTAACAGAAATTACCCCCCCCCCCCCACTCTTTCCTTAAGGTACCTATGGCCCTGTTGTTGTTCAACTGTTTTGAATTTTAAAAGATTTTTTTTATGAATCCCATTTTCCCATGAAAATTTTGACCCCAATCACAACTTTAAAAGAATTCACATAACAGAGATGCCTCAACACCAATATGACTAACATGACCTTGCTGTTCTGGGTAAGACAAGGTCATAGATTGTGGTATATGAAAGATTTTTTCATAAGAAATCTGTATACAAAATATAAAAAGCTCTATCTTAAATAGTTCAGATGATGAATAGGTCAGAAATTTAAAAAGTAGGCCCAACTCCAAGGTCACACTTCATGAAATGAGGGTTTAGTCATAAAGAATCTATTTATACAAAATATGAATGTTGTACCTTAACAGATCAGGAGAAATCGAATGTTTCAGGGTTTTATTAAAATGTAGGTCAACACCATTGTGTACAAGGTCTTGCCATGAAGAATCTATATACAAAATATGAAATCCCCAACTAAAATAGTTCCAGATATATTTCATGTTTTCTTAAAAGTAGGTTAAATTCCGAGTTCAAGGTCAAAGATCATGATATGAAAGGTCATACCAAAGAAATATACATATGAAAAGATCTACCTTAAATAGTTCAGGACATATGAGTAGATTAGGATTTTATCAAAAGTAAGTTAAACATTCAGGTCAAGGTCACACACAGTTGCATCATAGGAAAGGTCAATTTATAAACAAAATATGAAAGCCCTAGCTTAAATAGTTCAAGAGACTTTTAAAGATTTCCATATACATCAGCAAACCACACTTTGATCCCCTATTGTGGCCCCATCTTATACCCCCAGGGGCCATGATTTTAACAAACTTGAATCTGCAGCATGTCAGGAAGCTTTCATGTAGATGCAAACTTTTCTGGCTCGTGTGGTACTTCAGAAGATTTTCCCTACATATTCACATGTAAAACTTTGATCCCCTATTGTGGCCCCACCCTACCCCCAGGGGCCACGATTTTAACAAACTTGAATTTGCACTATGTCAGGAAGCTGCCAAGTAAAGAACCAGTTTTCATGTAAATCTCAGCTTATGGCAAAACCTTTACAAAATAACCAGTTTTTGGTGAAAAATGACAAAAATACGGTACCATATCCGGTTCTAGTATGTATACTGTTTTAGTTGTGCTCTTATTTTTAAAATCAAACATGTTCTTTAAAACCCTGGATTCTGATACATGTTTATGACACCAATACTCCTATTCAACATTTACTTTCATTTTTATATATTTTAAAGACCATATTTTGGGGTTTGTGAATCAGGTTCTTTGAACTTTTCTGGCCCAGTGGTTCTTAAAAAGAGTATTTTTAAAGATTTCCTCTATATACTATTATGTTAAACTTTGATCCCCTATTGTTACCCCACCCTACCCCTGGGGGCTATGATTTTCACACGCTTGAATCTGCACTATGTCAGGAAGCTTTCATGTAAATTTGAACTTTTCTAGCCCAATGGTTCTTCAGAAGTTTTAAATAACCACCCTAGTTTTGCATTTTCGTGATTATCTCCCCTTTGAAGGGGCATGACCCTTCATTTGAACAAACTCGAATCCCCTTAACCCAAGAATGCTTTTTACCAAATTTGGTTGAAATTGGCCCAGTGGTTCTAGAGAAGAATTTGAAAATGTGAAAAATTTAGACGGACAATGGAAGGTACGAAAAGCTTACTTGATCTTTCAGCTCAGGTGAGCTAAAAAAAATATCGATACATCTTATATCTCGAATATCTTCTAAATAACATAGCAAATCCACAGAAATGATTGATGGATTTACATGCATACTGTATACAGGGGGAATTTTGCTCCCCTATTATTTTTGCTTATTTCATACTCAATGAACAAATTTAAAACTGGATGGCATTAAACTGACTCACTGTGCTGAAGTAGCAAAATAGGTTTGGCAAAATCAAAGCGGGTAAAATTTATCTTTTCAATGCATCTGGATGAAAATTTCTTTTGTACAGTATATACAATACAGTATGTGTATACATGTAGCAAACTTTTTTGAGAAGTATTGTAGGCAAAAGATAAACAAGAAAAGTAATTTCTAAGGTTTATTTAAATGACAAACATGACGTAAATGGTCTTCATGGAGGAATGAAGTAATGTGTAAACTGTCTTCTCACTGGCTTCAACTGATTGGTTGCTTAATAACTTCTTGAGGCAGGCGGAGCTGGGGGAGGGGGTTGTCGAGGAGGGGGAGGAGCCTGCCGGTTCATGCCTGGAGGGGGTGGAGGTCCTCTCATACCAGGGGGAGGAGGTCTCATTCCAGGATGTGGTGGACGGCCTACACATAGAAATTACATACTCTGAAGGCAACATTTTGAAAGTATATGAATTATGTCCTGAAGTGTGGAGATACCAGTAGACATATTGGTGTATAAATGTAAATTTGCATTAACTTACAATCACACATTTTCCTTTCTCTACAGTACAAAGCATCGTTCAAAACTAATTTATCATGACACAAATCGACCATACCTGTATTAACATAAATTGAAGTGTGCTTACCATACATTGGTGGTGGTGGACCTCTCATGCCAGGGGGCGGTCTCCATCCAGGGGGTGGCCGCATGCCAGGTGGTGGAGGGGGCATACCCATTCCTGGAACACCAGGGGGAGGAGGCATCTGTGATCCTACAATATAACAAATTCATGATTAAATGTAGATACCTTACACTGGGAAGATCTATCCGGCAATATTCAAAATGGTTTCAATACATTCAGACTTTGCCCTAGATGCCATTTAATATTAGTTCCAATGACTGATGGTAGAACAACAAAGTGAGAATGACAGCACTGGCACCCGATGAAACAAGGTCCCAATATTTTCCCAGGGAGCTACACATTTCCAGCTAGTAAAACATCAATTGGGAGTCAAAAAGTGGAAACACCATGAATGATCTTTTCAGAGACACTTATGAAAATAGGAGCGAGAGAGGCCTTCAATAACACCAAAATAAGAGTGTCAAATCAAGTAGCCTCAGAGGCCTACAGTATATGGAGAGACAAAAGAAACTTTGTGAAAAAGCAGAAGCAATCAGTCAGAATAATATCAAAGCCCTTATTGATGACATCCAGGTTCTCACTAGAAAACATCAGAAATGGAGTTGATCTGTTAAGGATAAAGAGGGGAAGACTCTTAACAACAGGTAGGAACAAATGCAGAGACGGGTAGAGCATTTCAAAATAGACAAATCAGTGTGAGCATTTTTCATTAACGGAAATCAAGAAGGCAATTTTATTCTTGAACAAGAGACCCATGGGCCCCGAGTCACCCTGGCCCATATTTAAAAAATTTCCCAAGATATTCGCATGTAAAACTTTGATCCCTATTGTGGCCCCACCCTACCCCCTGTGGCCAAGATTTCTGCACTATGGTATGTCAGGAAGCTTTCATGTAAATGTAAACTTCTCTGGCCCAGTGGTTCTTGAGAAGAATATTTTTAAAGATTTTCCTTATATATTTGTAAGTAAAACTTTGATCCCCACCTTTTCCCAGGGGTATGTGAATTTAACAAATTTGAATCTGCACTATCTCAGGATGCTTTTATTCAAATGTAAATGTTTCTGGCCCTGTGGTTCTTGAGAAGAAGATTTTCAAAGATTTCCCCCTATATATTTGTATGTAAAACTTTGACTCCCTATTGTGGACCTATCCTAGTCCAGGGACATGATTTTAACAGAATTGAATCTGCACTATGTCAGGAAGCTGCCATGTAAATATGAACTTTTCTGGCCCAGTGGTTCTTGAGAACATTTTTAAATGATCCCACCTTATTTTTGTAATTATCTCCCTTTTGAAGGGGACATGGCCCTTCATTTGAACACACTTGAATCCCCTTTGTGCCAAGTTTGGTTGAAATTGGCCAAGTGGCTTTGGAGAAGAAGATGAAACTGTGAAAAGTTTATGTCAAATAGGGGATTTAAGTTTTCCAAAGGAATATATAGGGAAACTTCTTTAAAAATCTTCTCAAGAACAGCAGGACCATTATTAGTCATATCAATATGCAGGCATCCTCAAGTAGCACAAAGTTTGTTCAATTTAGAGGGCTCAGGGGTAGAGTGAGGCCACAACAGGAGATCAAAGTTTTATATGGGAATGTACAGAATACTTAAAACAAATCTTTTCAAGAGAAATAGGGCCAAACTAAATCATATCAAAATGATTGGGATAACTCATTTTAGAAAAGTTCAGGTGCAAATGAATTGACCTTGTGTCCCTATACACATTAACGCACCTGTGTAAAACATTGAAGGAAAGTATATTGATTTTGTGGAATTTTCTATTTCAGTGTTTTAAAATTTGTTCAATACCTTAAACATAATGATCATATAAAGCATTTTTGCTTATAGATTACTTTGATTCATTAGCATGTAAGCACAGTAGTTCTGCTGGGGATATTCACCTTACCATAAGACTATCCTTACCACAAGACTATCCTTACCACAAGACTATCAATGTTACATGATACTGATATATAATTTTCAACATAAAGAAAGACACCAGATAAAATGTAAGTGTTAATTGTAACAATGTATAGCAGGGGGCATAAAAAGACACCATTTATTAATCTAGTAGCTTACCAATACTATCAGTATACATAGTAGGAAAGTATAGTAAATGCTACATGATTTTCTCCCTGTAGTTTACATGTATGACTTATACAAACCTGCTTGAGATGAGGGTGGGGGAGGTGGAGCTTGGGACTGACTGCCAGACCCAGGAGGCATCCCTGGAGGCCCAGGACGAGGAGGAAGATGATATGGCATCTGACCTGTGAAGGTAACAGTATTGACATGTATAAATCTAATAAATTCATCTAGTATAAATGTTCACAGAAAATTTCCAAAATACAAGTTCTTTTTGAATTTGTGATTTGTTTTTTCTGATCAGACAGCAAATCAAAATAACATTAACTAGAGCTCTCCTTACAGGACCAGTAGATCCTGTAGGGTATCCCCTGAGTGCATTAAACACTACATGTCTGCTCCAGCCCCGCAAATCTACAATATCTGCATTTCAAAACTAATGCTGAATTCCAAATTTATAATCTTAATCCTTACATCTTTCCATCTATTGTAATTGACATTGAGGACCATGATACCCCTTTTGATTGTGGTTAGTTTGTGATAGGCTGTGATTCTTATCAAGAGTCACTGAAGAGTACATAAGGCCAATTCAACTTAATTGATAGATCATCGCCGCCTGCAAAACTTGCTATTTCCGGAAAATGTTCATGTCTGACTTGTTTATATTTCCGGTATAGCAACGTGAAAACCCACGTGAAGAAAATAGATATGGTTTTCTTAATTTCTCACGTTCTTACAGGCGTAAAAGAAAGGAAGGGATTAATGTTCTTCATATCCTGAAGAAGTTTGGTATATTTTTGTTCAAAATTAAAGCTTAACCTGGAATTCGTCTGTGAAATAAGCATAGATTGATATCCATCTGGCATTAGATGATGCATTTCTGTTGACAAAATACTCGTTTGTCATTAATATTTTTCTCAGAAAATAGAAATTAAAAAATAAAATCCTCCCACCCGCCCCATAGTTTTTGGTGACTCTGGATGATAATCTACTAATTAAGTTGAATTGGCCTAATTATAAGATCCATATCATGTTTTCAAGTTTTGTTGATATAGTAATTTATCTAGTTAATATCAAAGGAAGCAGCAGTTGAGGACTTTCTAACATAAGACTTGATGTCCTAAAAAGGACTTATACAGGCCTACAAATACTACTGCTGCACTTAAGGTATTTCAACACCCCTCCCCCATTTTGAGATGCATTGTCGGAAAGTAAAAACTAGAGAATTAACATCTCAACAATTTCTTACATAAGGTAATTATCCTTATTAACAAATTTAATTATTAGACATCACAGTTTCCAAGGCAATCAATTAATTTCTTGAAACTTTGGGAAAACTGGAAAATTATGATCTGTAACCTAGAATAAGAAGTATTCAGCCAATAATGCTGAATTAGTAGTGTGAAAGAGTGTGAGAATGTATAAAATGATTAATATGTATCTTCATTACTATTACTGATGATTATGTGAATATGGAAAAAGAATAAATTCCAGTGGAACCCCGTTATTACGTTTTCCATTTTGTCACGCTAAAATAACGTAATACCGGGGGGCAACGTAATAAACGTTCCCAGTGAAATCCGTTAAAAATATCATTTGGAAATTGTATATAGTCCGTGGTACTCCGTGAAGGGGTGTGTGAATATATCTTTACTGTTTCTTTGTTTAAAAGACTATGATACTTTGTTTTATTTACATCTTATCTTTAATGTCCGTAATTCTTCATATTCTTATCCCTTTTCTTTATTTCTGGTGTAGGATACATAAGGATGTTTTGATAAACGTTGCTTTTTCTGCATTCGTTTGGACCGCCATTTTGTTCAACTTTAAAACAATGCGTTCATGTAAATTTCTATCAATAATTCGTTCCGGTTCGTATTCAACATTCGTATTAAAAAAATAACAAAACATCGTTTTATTAAGTTCTCTAATTACACAATACACAACACAATAAAAAAAATCCCACCCAAAAAACAACAAAACTATAGACACAAAATGCACACGATACCCAACACTTACACACTTTTCTCACCAACGATAAACACGGAGAACAATTTAAGCGCAATCCACATAAAAAAAATATATAATGATGCACGAAGATTTCATTTATAACGCTAAATGATGGCACTAAAATCACGTGCGCATCAAGGGATTTTAGAATATTCACTGAGGTAAATGCCGTGCACGAATCGGCTGATAACACAGGACAGTTTGATTGGTGTATGTATGGACGAGATTTACGAACACCCAAGCTGCATGTCCAAACAACGGACAATTTTTTAATTGAACACCTTTAGTCACCTATGTCCAAGCAGTTACCCAAGCGGTTTTAACATTGCTACGATAAATCTTGTCTTTCATGTTTGGTACCAAAGCTATCCGTAAATAGAGTTTTAATAGTGAAGGTAATCACACTATGCTGAACACTCAGGTGGTTGAGAAATTATTTCTTCGATTATCAAATTATGAAAAATGAAGTAAATTTCATAGAGTACAATGTCTAAATAAACATTATTTAATTGTTTATCACTGGCTTCGATACGGGGTATTCACCTGTATTGATGTCGCTAGATCTATCGAAGCGTGATCAGTCAAGCGTCTCTAATCCCCAAACAGACCAGGAAATTTACGTGGTGACTGCCGCAGGCAGTCAAGGTGTGAATGGCTTATTATTTTGAGAATCAAGATTCATTATTGAATAATTAAGGGTTTATTACGTTTTTTACAATGTAATACCGAGTCCCGGCATCTTAGGACAACGTAATAACGAGGTCTATTTTATATAGGTTTAAGAAATGGTTTTGTGCTTTGAAATTCCAACGTAATATGCGGACTAACGTATTAAAGGGGGAACGTAATAACGGGGTTCCACTGTATATAAGAAAAAAAAAAAGTTCTTGAAATGTCGCAAGATTTGAAAGTTTGCTTTCAACAAATATAGTGGCAAATTTCTAGCAAGGAATTTGTGAGAAAAAGCAAATTGTATGATAAATTGTGAGAGGTCTCTACATTCTGTAATAGTTTTGCACACAACATGTTGGAACAAGTATGATAAACAGAAGGATAAAAACGGGTTCTTCCAATATATCTTCGTATAACAACTCTGTTGTGGGAGGGGCGGGGAAGTGAAGAGAATTACAACAATATTTTAGAAGAATTACACAAGATGCACAAGAAAAATGGTAATAAATTTTACTCTGCTGGGATAGTTCGATGGAATGCCTTTTTCTTTTATGGGGGTACAATTCTTACCTTGCTGGTGAGGAAACTGTGGCATGCCCATGGATGGGGGCATGGGAGGGGGAGGCATTGGCTGTTGCATGGGCATCATTGGAGGAGGCATGTTTCCCGGGGGCATTCCTGTCAAGAGAAAATTACAAGTGAATGAAATACTCATGTTTATGTTCATTTTCATATTCAAATTTAAGATAATCTTAAATTTGAGGACATTTGCATATCCTTCCAGGATAAAGAAAACTGCAGATTCTTAGACAAGCGTTTCACAGGCTTTAACTGTCACCTGAGGATTATTAGTTAAAAGTATCACTAGCCCCAATGGCTAAAATATATAGAATAATTTTCCTGTTCTGCATATTTAAGCTATATTCTAATATTCAGCAGCAATATAAAATAATATATGTTCTTAAAACATAAATGTCACTGAAAATGTCCATACTGATTAAAGACTTTACAAAATATCATATATGTTATATCAACAGTATATGATTATTTTGGACCTGCCCTAGAGTCAAAAACCATGGGATTACGAAATTCACAATTTTTTTGGTACATTGTTTTGCTTTCCCTAAATATACGTTTAGTTTTTACACAGTATCAGCAGAATTAAAGAAGTCTTTCAAATGATAAAGATTTTGGTCCCACCCTGGAACCAAAACCCCTACTCCTGGGATCATGAAATATACAACTTTAATAATGGGCTACCTGCCATGTTTGACCCAACCCTGGAGTCAGAACCCCTACCCCGGGGATCATGAAATTTACAATTTTGGTAGAGGCTTTCCTACTCCACATGACTATACATTTGGTTTTTCTCATAGATATACAGTTATAGAGAAAATTATAGAAAATGTGTCAATTTTTGTCCCATCTGTAATATGCTCCAGAGGTGCTGAATTAAAAAAAAACTTTGATCTCCTATTGTGGCCCCACCCTCCTCCCTGGGGGCCATGATCTGAACAAATTTGAATCTACTCTATATCAGGAAGCTTTCAGGTGAAGCTCCACTCTTCTGGCCCAGTGGTTCTTAAGAAGATTTTTTAAAGATTTTCTTTATATATTCACATGTATAACTATGATCCCCTTCTATGGCCCCAACATACACCAGAAGATCATGTTTTTAACAAACTTGCATCTCCACTATGTGAGGAAGCTTCCATGTAAATTTCAGCTTTTTTGGCCAAGTGGTTCTTGAGAAGATTTTTAAATGACCCCACTCTATTTTTGTGATTATCTCCCCTTTGAAAGGGGCATGGCCCTTCATTAGAACAATCTTGAATCCTCTTCACCCAAGGATGCTTTGTGCCAAGTTTGGTTGAAATTGGCCCAGTGGTACTGGAGAAGATGAAAATGTGAAAACTTTATGACAAAGATGATGCCAATGGAAAGTCTGGATCAGAAAAGCCCACTTTTTGAGCTAAAAAGTGGAGATAATCTTATCTTGAAAGGAAGTATGTCGCATAATGGAGGTGTCCTTTACCACCTAATCACTACACATAGAAGAAAACAACTGAATGAAGATAGATAATAATGCAATTTCCTTTCAAAATTGTATGCTGTAAAACCAACAGAAATAAACTGCTGAATTAAATTCCTGTTCATTGCAAATTTTCTATAAAAAGTTAACACAAACATTTTTAAATAAATGATCTCTTCAAAAAAAAAAAACCCACCCTGGTAGATTATTTTATTTTTATGAAGTGATGTACAAAGAATCATGATATTCAAATGCTTTAAATTTTATGAAGATAACTACAAGTATTTAATGACCGATGCATTTCAGAGAAGATATCACATGCTTGCTTCTGATACCCATTTTATTGGTTATGATATATGCAATTGCAATGTGGATTGACATTCACTTCAAAAACTAGTTTCAATCCCACGTTTTCAGGGCCATCCATGCCGAATCATACCTGCCCTTTTCATTTGTGACATCAAGCAATTTGACTGTAAAAGATGACAGTCATGAACACTGTATAGTGGGTATTTTGTGTGGGTCTAATATTTGACGATTTGCTGGCTCAAAGGTATGCTAATAATTTTAACTGAATAAATTTTGGCTGGCAAGTAAGAGTTATCTCTCTTGCAGATACTGAAGTCACAATTGAATGCATATTTGGCCAGTGAAATTTTGGTGAAAAGCTATGTAACAGCAGAATCCCCCCCCCCCCCCCCCCCCCCAAGCAAAAAAAACAACAACACCCAAACCGCTATGTGGTATTTCAAATCTTGCCAATTAATGTTTCATTATAATAAAGTAATTTCTTAAGGCCTTGAACTCCATGCAGAGGTCAGATTTTGTGGCAATCTTGATGAGTAAACAATTCTTGAATGGAATGTAAACAACACACAAACAGATCTTCCACAAGACCATCCTTAAAAATTTTAATTTGCTGTCATATGACTCACCACTTTAGTAGTGAGCAGATAGGTTGGGAATTTTTAATTTGTCCAAAATCACACATTAGAGCAAAATTTAAAATTCTGAATCAAAATGCAATAAATTGATGGTCACTGGCAAAATGACTGAACCCACTTAGAAACCACTGCATCTTTCAATGCCATGTTTTAAATAACATGGTTTTTATGTTAAAAACTACTATGAAACAAAAAATAAATTGAGAGGGGCATATTTTTGGATTAGTTCACCACATCACGGCAAATCAAACTTTTTAGGGTGGTCTAAATAATACACGGATAGCCCTGTGTGACACATCCTTTCCTATTCACTGAGGTTACCTGGCATAGATGACATGCCTCCCATGGCTGGAGGTGGAGGAGGAGGAGCCAAAGATGAAGAGGCCATTTGCGTTGGGGGTTGTTGTGGCGGGGGAGGGGCATCTGCAAAGAGTTGATGAGGGCGGTCTGTTAGGGAAAGAGGGTTCTGCTTCGCCATAAATCTCTCTGGAATAGAATATAACAAGATGATCAGTATCTTTATTTGGTATACATTTCATGTCTATTACATCACATTCTAAGAATAGAAACAAAAGTAGAAATATATATACACAGTCAGGTACATATATTTCTGTTTATATTCTAAACATCTACTGTAAAATGATGTTGAATATACACTGCAAGTAAATGCAACATTAAATTGTAAAATCTTTAGTGATAAAGAGTTTTCATTTCCTCAGTACTGGTAATTATTTGATATGATGTATAGTTACGTTTTATATCGTAAAATATAAAAGTGTGATGATAATAAAATTTCAAAACTAATACCCAGTGATGTAACTCCCTTTATGTGAGAAACAACAGTCCGTACAGATCTATGCATTCTTAGTTTTTTTCAGTTTATATTATCACATGTTAACCATTTTCATTTCACATTTTTGTGTAGCTTCGAATGCATGACCTACATAAAAGGATCAATTTGTCCACAGTCTATCTGTTTGGACAGGGTCCCATTGTATGAGTAAATCCTTCTTTACATCTCTCTAGTTAGAGAAACTGTCAACTTGAAATGCCATGGAGATTTTGAGGAAGCAAATATCTAATACATTGTACTACATATAGAAAATGAATAGCATTAAATTATAATGATGTACAAAATCTTTCTTAAGCAATACATTCCTGACAATCCATCTCTTTTCACTAATCAAAACAAGATGTGTTTGTGAAACAGTGATGTCCCTGTATGACAGCAAAGTCATTCTGGTACCAACAGAATGGTCTTGTTACCAGGAATACGTGAAGTATAAATGCCCTAGCACTAAAGTTTCAAAAGTTATGGCCAGGTTTAAATTTTTTCGAAAGAAAGTCAAACTCCAAGGTGAGGTCAAAAATTTTGGTATCAAACAAAAGGTCACAAGGAAAACACATGTGAAATATAAAAGCCCTTGCACTAAGGATTCAAAACTTATGGCCAAGTTTATAGTTTTTGTGGACAGATAGACAGATCAAACACTATATGCCCTGAATCTCCATTATGGGGGCATAAAATAAAACATTAACAACAGTATTACCAGTGGTCAGTGGTAATATGGGTCTAAAAGATTGTCTGACTTGTTTCATACATGAAAATTTGAAAGCAACTGAGACATTAATGATTTCCCATCATTATACAACAGCATTTTTTGCAGGTTTCACATAAACATTTTCATTCAAAAATGTCACAGTGATTTAGCAAGGATAAAATATTTACAGTGAAACATGATTATATGGAAGCAACAGCCAAATTTGTTTTGTTATCAGCATACCAGTAATTCCTAATGCTAATTGCGGGGATTTAGTCAAAAAAATTTTTTTAGTAAAAAATAGATCATCATATGCAATATTATTGGTTCTAAGTGTCTTGTTGTCACCATGATTTTTATGTTGACCAACCTGCTGCTGAACCGTGCCGCTCTCCTTTAGAGTCCTTCTTGAAGGCAAATGAAATAGAAATGGCTCTATTACACAGGAACTGTCCATTCATGGCCTCCAAGGCAGCATCAGCGGCCTCAAAACTGGCAAAGTTAATGAATGCATAACCCTTGGAGTTACCCGTGTCAGGGTCTCGCATGATCTGCAAAACAAGTATCGTGAAAAAAAAAAACCATCAAGTAGTTTCTCAAACAAATCCTACAGAGAAGTTTGGAACAATTGCTCAAATAAGTACCACACTATGTCTCAACTTCTTTAGGATGGAAATAGCTTATACAAATTGGTTACATATCATAGATCTAGAGATATTCTAACCTTAGGTGTTTGGAGGATGACCCCAAATGCACTGAATGTGTCATAAAGTAATTTCTCATCCACCTCAGGATCCAAGTTTCCAATAAATATATTGGCCCCAACATCCAAGTTCTTCTGATGGGCTGAAGCCTGTTAGTAATACAAAGAAAGAAAATAATAATGGGATCACTATCCTGTATCTTAGGAGCGAGAAAAAAACCCCAATAATGGGATCACTATCCTGTATCTTAGGAGCGAGGAAAAAAACCAATAATGGGATCACTATCCTGTATCTTAGGAGCGAGATAAAAATAATAACAATGGGATCACTATCCTGTATCTTAGGAGCGAGTTAAAAAATAATAATAATGGGATCACTATCCTGTATCTTAGGAACGAGATCAAAAGATCAATGTTGGATGAAAATTTAAATTCAAATAATTAGGGGGATGGAGGATAAAAACTCCCATAAGTTTCTGTCATCAGAGTAGAGTAAGAGAGGACTGATGTTGAGAGGATATTGAGGATGAAAGTTTGGAAAAAGAGAATATTGTAGATGAAAGTTTGGAAAAAGAGAATATTGTAGATGAAAGTTTGGAAAAAGAGAATATTGTAGATGAAAGTGCTGAAAAAGAGAATGAAAGTTCACAGAACGAGGGAGTAGAGTGTAGGAGTGAGACTTAAAGTGAATATGATAGTGAGGATGAAGGGTCAGTGTATGAGAGTCTGAATGAACTTCAAATGGAATACAATCGAAATAGAACATGTTATTGTCAATATGAATTTTATTCTTTTTTATGAGTAAGTTCAGGATAAATTGTTATTTGCAACCGTGGACCTCAAAATACTTTTGTATGGGCTAGTAATGTTGGTAAAATTGGGGGCCCACATGGCCCCTAAATTTTTGACTGTTATTTGCAACCCTGACAGTATATGATTAAGACAAAAATTGAGATAACTTTAGCATGGCATTTTTTTGCCTTGTTGACCCTGGTTGTTTTGATACAGTGTTTGATCATGTTCAATATTTTTATTCAATATTGCATAAATTTCTTGACTTGTGGACCCTGATTGCTTTGCTATAGTGTTTGGTAATACATTTGTATTCATTGTCTTTATTGTGTAAATTTCTTGCCTTGTTGACCCTGATTGGCTTGCTATAGTGTTTGATAATATTCATTGTCTTTATTGTGTAAATTTCTTGCCTTGTGGACCCCGATTGGCTTGCTATAGTGTTTGATAATATTCATTGTCTTTATCGTGTAAATTTCTTGCCTTGTGGACCCTGATTGGCTTGCTATAGTGTGATAATATTCATTGTCTTTATCGTGTAAATTTCTTGCCTTGTGGACCCTGATTGGCTTGCTATAGTGTGATAATATTCATTGTCTTTATCGTGTAAATTTCTTGCCTTGTGGACCCTGATTGGCTTGCTATAGTGTTTGATAATATTCATGGTCTTTATCGTGTAAATTTCTTGCCTTGTGGACCCTGAGTGGCTTGATATAGTGTTTGATAATATTCATGGTCTTTATCGTGTAAATTTCTTGCCTTGTTGACCCTGATTGGCTTGCCGTACAGTTTTATCATGTTCATTATCTTTATTGCATAATCTGCGTCATCCTCTCCCATGAACTCCACAAATCCATAACCCTGGTGGGACTGTGTGACACGATCCTTTGGCATGTGAACATTCACTAAAATAAAATTTAAAAATGCATATAGATACGAAAAATTTACTAAAATCTTAGGCAATATATACAATTCTATACATGTATTACAACTCTAAAGGAGATTGATGGCAAATCACAAGTTACAACCGATAATACGGATTCTTGGATGAAAAGTCCAACATAACGCCTTTTGCGTCCCAGTTGAGTGACCTTCACTTGCGCATCTCGAACCCGAGCTCTAAAATAATCGGATCACACCCGATATTTTTAAATGGTCATTTGGACCGACATTTTCTTGATAATTATCAGTCCAGCGAAAAAACATTGGCTAACTCGCCATGTATTTCCTTGCCTGTTTTACCTTTTAAATACAAGTACCGAATTATAGCATGGTACTCAACTTTAGATGAAAAGCATACCTTTGCATCACTAGCCATTTTTGACATAAAGAATGACTCAATACACGTGCAATTTTGTACCTAGGTATAAAACATGTATTGAAACAAGGCATGAAAATCATGACCATGTCAGTCAATCGGAAATGGGATAGGCTGGTTACTTATTGACTCCCCCTCATATCATGCAATATCTCCCTTTTTTTCTTCTCCACACAACCCTCTCTCTTCCTCCTAACTCCCTCTTCACTTACTCTCCATTCCCCAACTTCGTGTCCCCTCAGCGTTTTAGGTCAAAAGATGATTTTAATTTGTATCTCGTGACTGTAGAAGAGACTTGGATTCATTATTATGAGTAAGAGAATAAAGCTCAGAGTCGTCAGTGGGTAGGACCTGGGTCCCTGAGGCCAAAGAAGTTGAAGACGCAACCATCTGTTGGCAAGGTGACAGGGTTCGAAATTAACTTTTTCAAGCACTTGTCCATACGGACTAGTCACTATTGATGTTCACTAGTCCGCAAAGCATTTCAGTAGTCCGTCCAGCATATCATAACAAATGATCTTCATTTCATATTCAATAGTATTTAATCAAACAAAACACATCACAGTTGCAAACAATTCAGTTTCTGACACCTACAGAAGAAAAAGACCACCATACTCGATTTTGCATTTAAGATTTTCAGAAGCATACAGTAACCTCAGAGTTAATCCTTTTATAAACGTCCATAAGTGTGTTCAAGACTCGTGATACATACTCAGCGTTCATAATCAGAAGGAATTTGTGCTCGTTCAAAGAACGGCTGTCTCGAACGCACTCCATGTGTTTGAAAAGATGTCATAGTTACGCAAACACTTAACCATGCAGGTTATCGACTATAAGTTCAAATATATAAGAGACTCAGACAAATCTTGCTAAAATCTTAACCAATTCAAGATTGATTTCCAGATTTTCACAAGTCCATATGGACTTGTGCTATAAAGAGTTTACTAGTCCGACACGTTTTTTACTAGTCTCGGACTTACGGACATGAGGTAATTTCGAACCCTGGGTGATGGCCACAGTATTGTTGGATGTTTTACCAAAGAGAAGTACAATAAGTGGAGCGTACTATATGAAAACTTGCTAGACCAGCTGAGAATAGCCATCCGTGAAAAATGCCGAGGTAAACTCTCTAAAGGCGTTTTGCTGCAACAGGACAACATGAGAGTCCACACTTGCAAAGTTGCAGTGGATGCTGTAGAGCAAAACAGGTATGAATTAATACCACATCATGCCTATTCGCCTGACCTAGCGACTTCTTCCTATTCTCAAACTTGAAAAAGGATATCTGTGGATGTCATATCCGGTCTGACGAAGAAGTTGTGACATCAGTTAAGGAGTGGGTCAATGGAAAGGACCCTGACTTTTTCAGTTCTGGGCTGATGGCACTTGAACACTGTTGGTCTAAGTGCATCACACTAGAGGGCTATTACACCGAAAAAGAAACAGTGAATGTCAACCGGAAATAAGTTAGACTGGTTACTTATTGACTTGCCCTCGTAATGACCAAGCACAAATATGTATATGATATGGTAACTTACCAACAGGCCCTGCTTGGAGAAAAAGTTCCCATAGTATTGCTTCTGTGACTTTGTCATCTAAACTGCCCACATATACAGTGGCATCTACAAAATAAACATGGCTTAAAACACTGTGTTGAATACATGTATCAACACTTTGCACAAGTTATGTCCCTTGTCTGCCATTTAAAGATTAAAAATTGTATTTCCCTACGTTAGCCTTTTTAATTTTCTTATCTGTAGCTTTGACATTTGTTATTTTTCCATCAATTGCAGTCAACTGCAATAATGCCCCAGGGTGGGACAACCCATTAACTTGTCTGAAAGCTTGATAATTAGCTAAAATTCACAGTAATAGCATCTTACATTTGGTAAGGTAAAGAAGAAAAAACTTGGCAAAGGGATATAACTTGTGGTGAAGTGTTGAAACGTTTATTGTCAATACATGGAAGCTCAATTTTCATAGATTTTGTGGGTGCCCCATTCCCATGAATTTCAAATCACAACAAAATACAAAATTTATATGTTTCAATGTATGGATCCCGTGGTGATCAGGGTTAGAATAGGTCCTTAGTACCCCTTGCTTGTCGTACGAGGCAACTAAATGGGACCGCAAAAAAATGAGGTCCCGTGTCACAGCAGGTGTGGCACAATAAAGATCGCTCCCTGCTCAATGGCTATTGTGGTTGTTCAGCACTGAATAACTCAAGTTCAAAAGGTGCAAAACAGTTGGACAATATTACTACTATTGCTGCGGATCTTCACCGGAAATTTAAAGTTTCAATATGGTTGACTCATTTGAATTCGGAGGCTAATAGCAGGTGAAAACTAATCTGATCTGCTGAAACAGACGATCAACATTCATTCAGATATTGTGAGGGTGACCACAAGTAGCTATATTTTAAACGGTAATTCCAAGTTGGACAGAGTTCCAGATAAGGTGTGTATCAGCGTAAATACTCATTAAATTTCACCAAATACGCATTTAAGTTGAAAATCATGTGTACAATTACGCATTAGCGAATGTAAATACGCTTTACACTCCCAAAGTAATGCGTATTAGTCCGCGTATTTGTGATACATGTAGTATGATATAAATATGAATTATTTATTCATATGAATTGAGGTTAGCCCAGGGCTTGATCATACATGATATTTAGTGCTATGTAATACGTTTTGATGACAATCACAATTTTGAAAAATTGGAAGAGTTAACTCAAAACACTATTATATAGGCCTACTTGTTATACTTTCTTTCTTAAAGAGTTAGTGTGCAGTCGAAAGCACAGAAAAAATTGTATTATCAATTGTGGACGAATAATATACAGAATTGGATCATAATCATGTGACTGAGTGTCTGATATATTCAAATTTAATGCATCATTGATCAATATCAAATTCCCAATGACAATGAATAGTTTTAATAAAAAGAACTACAAAGGATTTCCCCCGTAAATAGCTGGAGCGGCCTTTTAGTATAAAGTTAAAGTTTAATGGAAGAAGTATCGTTTATCTGGTGACATCTTCTGTGCAAAAGAGCAAAGATAATCAGTAAATTAACAAAATACACTTTTGAAATTTTCTGAAAAGCAAAATACTCATTGATTTGAAAATCAGGGGGTAAATACTCTTTGTGGCAAAAAATTATCTGGAGCTCTGGTTGGACTGCAATGGATGACAAATGCATAAAATCCAACATAATGAAGAAAATGGTGTAGGGTTAACGACGGCGACCTAATTCTTGGAAGTTGGACTTATTTTTTCAAAGTTCCTGTGAAGTCAGGTAAACGATTTTTGTATAATAAAACAGAACAATACTCTGACTTTGAACTGGGAAAACTTTTTATGCATTATCACGATTAATACCAAAGTTTTGAGAGTTTGAAGTGGGCAACCGAGAATTCATGGCTGCTTTGTTAGTTCCCTTCTCACTATTATACTATTAGTATTTATACTAATTTGCTCATATTGTGTCAAAACCTTGTGATTGCAGCTAGGCTACATACTATTCAAAAGGTTGGGAACACTTCCCCTATAGCAAGATATTCTTGCTAAAACGCGATTATCCCTCTCTAGCGAGAGTAAATATATCCCGTACAACCGAGAAAACCCCCCGTGGAATACATCTCTTCGTGTTTCACGTGAAAAGAAGAAAATGTGCTAAAATGTGTGATGCTTCTGCAAATATATTAATCAAAACAAAAACACTCATGATGTGTATTGGATTTCAGACTGCTTCTCTCTTACTTTGACTATGTTGTCAATTTCATAGAAACAATTCGCTTCATGTTGAGTGTGTGTCACACTTATTCAACGTTGCACGGGATTTGCCATTATTTTCAATAAAGACGCTAAACACCTGTTTATGGTAATGTTTATTTCTCGCTAAAGAGGGATAATCGCGTTTTAGCGAGAATATCTCGCTTTAACGTAGTTCCACAGTCCTGTGACGTCATAGGATTTTGCAAAGTCAATGATTTAATGACTGGAACATAAATTTTGTTGGAGTTTTTTTCAATAGTTATTTTAAAAAAAATTGTCAGCCATAAAATATTTCAAAAGTCTTAGTCATATTTGAATAGTCAATGATATGTTTCAAAATATTGAATCCAAGGACAATAACTCCGTTTTCAATAAATTATTTATCAAGTCCATTATGCGATAGATTTCCTTTTATTTTCACAAACATTTTACTAAGGTGATAAGGAATCATTATCTGTGTCTTTTTGTGAAATTACATAAAATTTTAATCCATGAGTGATTTTGAATAGCTCAGCTGTATGGTGCCAGACTTCGGTTTTTTATGGGGGTATACATACTCTAGAAGCTATAAATTTGAAATTATTAAGGAAAGGTATGTATTTTTGTTCATAAATAACTATAATAGATGTACATCTACTAATATAAATAGAAAAAATGATATGTAAACCATGCTATAAGGAAATTGTGTCCACATTTATTCGTTTTTTAACATTTTGGAGAATAACGCTAATTCAGTAATTCTGCACTTATTATTCTAAAACTTGATGAACATATTGAAAATGACATGTGTTTTAGTTATTGACATGTTTCTTGATAAATAAATGCAATTAAACAATTTTCTTGTTGTTTTTATTTTAAAATAACGACAAATAACTGTTTCCAATGAATTCCATAAAATCTACATAGGGGTACATGACTTCAGTAGTGTCTGTAATGAAAATTATTATGGAAATCCTTAACTAATTTGCATTTTTTCATAACTCTAAATGTTAAGTTATTGATTCCAAACAAAAAAATGCTACCTAAACCCCAAAAATCCAGGACTAAGGATCCACCTTAAGGGAAGTGTTCCCAACTTGTTCAATTGGCCCCTGTGTACATCCACAAAGTTCACAAGAAATGAAGGGAAAACCAAATCATCCTTGGACATAACAAATTTATTCATGTGAAGTTTGAACAGTCGTACAAGCAAAAAAATTAATAATCTTTTCACAATCAACATAAATTGAGAAAATTCTAGCTGACCAGCGTTACTGCAACGTCTAGAGAAAACAAAAATGTACAACAACAATATCATTTTCCATCAATGGGTAAAAAGTTAACAAAACAAACCTTGATTACGCTCTGCTATCGGACCAGCAGCCATAGTTTATTGTTGTTTTCACTCAGTTTTCCATTAATCCATGCTTACATTTCAGATAGAAGCCGTCTGTTGTACAATAATCCCGCTAGATGGCGCACAGGAAAGCGAACGATGAAATTAAGTCGTACCACTACGTAGTTGACTGTTAAAAAAAATGGAAAAAAAAATGAATGCCTTTGAGTCTCAGTCAGGCAAATCAGTTTTCCGCAATTTTTTTTTTTTTGGTGTTATGCTTGCAGATATAGATGTAATATTTACTTTCGAATTTTGTTTAACTAAGACTTGTTTTATAGTCATTATGTTAATCATAAGTAGTGTATGGCATGCCCCACGAGACCCTAAATACGGAATTTCCGAGTTGCCCTCTATTTCTTTCCCTTTGTGGAACTCTTACGCACAGTGAGACGCAAAACATATTATCGTCCACACGCGGTGGGTACAAATGCTTATCGCTGCCTAACCACCCAAACTGCAGGGACACACAATATTAGCAAGTTTATTTGTATTTGATAATAAATTAGCTCAAACAAAAATCGATAATCACCATTTTATTTTTATTAAAATATCACTCGTGCAAAGGAGAATAAATAAAAAATATTTTCATATTTAATTTAATGGCCAAATTCAAACAAATATATTCTTGATAGAGGGCGAAGCCCTCTCACGGCCCGAAGGAAAATATGGGAAAATATGGGAAAATAATGAAAAATTAAACCATACCTATGGAACTTGAAAAGTTTGGTACCAATGGCGTCGATTCGAATATTACCGCGTGGACATGTATTCTTCCATTCTGAATCTCGTCTACCCTAGTTCACGTCGTTCTGAGATGTTACATAAAATCCGTAAAAACCTGTCAATCTTATTTCCTTAATCATATAATATGTTTTACGGCGTGACCGTGTTTGAGGGCGAAGCAAAAAAGTTTTGACATTAGTATCTATATCCAAAACAGGACAAAAACAACCCGAAGTTAGCACGCGGACGGAGCTGTATCAAAGCATCCTAATTTTTGGACATTTGATCCACCTATATATTGAACGCGGGAAATATAACACAATTGATGTAAACAGTACATTGTGACGTCATATTCAGCGTCGTTATTTAGCAAATTTACAAACAAAGCGTTTGAACCACAACAAAAAACATGGCGTTAATCGTGGAGTGATTATATATGATTAAGAAAATAAGATTTACACGCTTTTACGGATTTTATGTGTAACATCTCAGAACGACGTGAACTAGGGTAGACGAGATTCAAAATGGAGGAATACATGTCCACGCGCTAATATTCGAATCGACGCCATTGCTACCAAACTTTTCAAGTTCCATAGGTATGGTTTAATTTTTCATTATTTTCATATATTTTCCTTTTAAACATGTATATACGTGTTACCTATAGGGAGAGCTCCGCTCTCACGGTCCTTCGGGCCGTGAGAGGGCTTCGCCCTCTATAATCACTCCACGATTAACGCCATGTTTTTTGTTTTGGTTCAAACGCTGTAAATTTGCTAAATAACGACGCTGAATATGACGTCACAATGTACTGTTTACATCGATTGCGTTATATTTCCCGCGTTCAATATATAGGCGGATCAAATGTCCAAAATTGGGATGCTTTGATACAGCTCCATCCGCGTGCTAACTTCGGGTTATTTTTGTCCTGTTTTGGATATAGATACTAATTCCAAAACTTGTTTGCTTCGCCCTCAAACACGGTCACGCCGTAAAACATATTATGGTCAGTTTAATGTATACCAATGGTTGATATAATCAAAATTTACTCTTTCATTACTTTTATTTACATTGGTAGTCTATATTATATACAACGTGTATACATTGTACCCACCCAAGCGTTCAACAGAACACTGAACGTACCTCCATCACAGAAGAGCTGATATCTCGGAAGTTGCGTATTGGCCTAATTTGGAAATAAATAATTCTGTTCTATTCTATAGGCTATATGGGTGTGTCAGATTTTAAAGCAAATTTCTATGATTACAACTGTAAACTCTTTTTAAGATTTTAGCATCTTATGAGAATAACCAAATGGATGATGTGTCTTGTTTACATGATTTTGTGTGAAATACAAACAGTACATTAAATGTGCAAGAGACTTTGGCACACCCTGTAAGGAGACAGTTCTTGGATGAAGAAATCACTTTAGACAGTTTCGGAATAAATAATGCCACTAACAAAGTTCACATGATTTACAACAAGGCTTGTATAGCTTCATTAAAGAAAAAAAGAAGAGTAAAATGCAAAACAAGAAATGGTTTGATCAAGACCTAATGAAAATGAAGAGAAAAAAAAAACCCACTTTGTTCTGTCTCATTTCCTTAAAGATTCGATAGTGCGAGTTTCTTTTTTCAAATTGAATAAACAATATTCAAAATTAAGAAAACTGAAGAGAAAGGAATTTAAACAAAACATTTTAAACCAGCTTGATGAATTTGAGTCTAACAACCCTAATGAGTCCCTGGTAAACCAGCCGCGAAATGAAAAGATAGACCGTGATCAAAACTGTATCGAAGGGTGATACATGGTTCCAACATTTTCCAGATCTCACTATCTCAGACAATGTAAAAAACAAACAAACAAACAAACAAACTTTAGAGGAAAAGTTACAAGTAATGGAACATGATAATTTCAATTTTTCCCTGATAGACAAGAAAATTACAAAAGCAGAATTATAAGAAGCCATTTTCCAAACTTAAATCCTAGAAAGCTCCTGGATTAGATGATATTTCTAATGAAATACTTTTAAAAGCATCACAACACTTCATCAGTCCTTGTTTGCTGAAACTTTTAATGCTGTGTTTACATCTGAAAAGTACCCTTCAAAGTGGTCAAAAAGCTTTATTTGTCCTCTATTCAATTCTGTGGGTTCAAATACGCCAGAAAATTACAGAGGCATCAATATTAATAATAGTATTGGAAAATTGTTTAAACTAATAATGTTCAGCAGACTTGACAACTTCTTGCTGGAGAATATCAATCATAAATCACGGATAGGTTTCTCCAAAAAATCTCGCACTGCAGATCATATTTTGTTGTTAAAATGTTTGATTAACAAACATTTAGAGGCTGGTAATAAGAGATTATATGTTCGTTTTGTTGATTTTTGCAAGGCAATAGATAAAGTCTCTCATGTTGACATTGTGTATAAACTACAATCATATGATATCAGTGGGTAATTTTAGAGAACTTTCAAATCTATGTATAAGAATGATAGAATGCGTGTCAAAGTAAATGATAAAATGACAGATTGTGTTTTAAAATCTAGGGTTGGAGTTAGACAAGGCGGTGTCTTTAGCCCATCTTTATTCAAATTCTATATAAATGACCTCCCAAATATTTTAAATGATAGTTCTGTTTCTGTATGTAGATGACCTATCCAATACCAAATCAGATCTCCAACATAAACTAAATATCCTCCACGATTACTGTAGTGAATGGCGTCTAGAAAGGTGAAGATAACGAACAGTGATCAATCTCATAACTCCTACAAGCAATACAAAATAGATAGTTGGGCAAACACGGACCCCTGGACACATCAGAGGTGGGATCAGGTGCCTAGGAGGAGTAAGCATCCCCTGTCGACCGGTCACACCCGCCGTGAGCCCTATATCCTGATTAGGTAAACGGAGTTATCCGTAGTCAAAATCAGTGTGCCAAGAACGGCTTAACAATAGGTATGAAACACGTCAGACAGCATTTGACCCAATGATAGGCTGTATTGACGAACTAGATCGTTATAACGACTATATAATTTGCGAAATGCTTACTTCAATCGAGACCCCTGTACCATTAACTTGTTTGTCAGTAGCTTACCTCGATTTAAAAACTGACTATACGCAGAACAAGCTCTTGCATATCGAATCAGTTGAGATATATAAACACCATATGCAGGTGATAATGGAATATTGCTACATAAATATGGGAAGTTGACGATGGAGAAGCTGAAGTCATCCCGTTTGTCATACAGTTGAGTTGTCAATTTGCCGTTAATGTCTACTTTCAATAAAATATCTAAGTATGAAGCAGAAGTGGACGACTCTGTGGTGTCCTTTATATCGAGTTCACAGGGATATATCAAATCGACATATGAATGAAAGTTATTATTGTTAATAGACAAAACGTCATCAGTATATCGAAATGTCGAATTGAAGGCCACAGCGAGAGATTTTTTCTTCTCACGTAGAAGTTTTTGAATAAATTCTGCTTCATATCAATATAGAAACAGGTCAGCTAACAAAGGAGCGCAATTCGTGCCCATGACCTGATCATCAAAGACCACGAAGATTTTGTCAATGAGGAACTCTAGCATATTTTTTTTATTTCAACTTCAGAGTACTTGTGCGTGGAATCAGAGTGGTGTTTAACGAAGTAAGTTTTTGAATAACTGATCACTAGATATGAATATTTCCGTTTTTCATTTTTGTTGAAGAAGCAACTGTCTATGATGTCAAAAAGTCTAGTCTTTAATTTATCGCGAGGAATGGTCGTGTATAGTGTTGAAAAGTCATAAGTTTTAATGTTATTGATTTGGGAAAAATTCTGCGATTTCAAGTTTACTAAAAGTTCTTTAGAATTTTTTAGAATCCACATTTGATTAACACCACTTCTGGCATATGTAGTCGCACAGTAAGTTTGAAGTTTCTCCTTCACAGCTGTTAATATTTTCGTGAGGAGAAAAGAAAGGGGCTTGGTAGAACACTTACTGGATCCAGCAATGTATCTTTGTTTGTAAGGGTTTTTGTGTAGTTTAGGAATCCAGTATAGGTACGGTAACTCATATTCATTCGATCCACTGACTGGGATATTAAATGTGTCTAAAACTGAAGCATGGTTTTGAAGAACTTCATCTTTTAAAGTAAGCATAAAAAAACAAAAGTAATTATTTTCAACAACTCGGGAAGACTACTGAAGGAAGCATTGTTTTGGTAATGATGTTATAGAATGTGTAAAACAATACCAATATCTAGGTTTAACTCTTGAAAACAAGGGAAAGTTTATTAAAGCAAAGAAATAGTTATATCAACAAGATTGCTACACATAGCCAAGTCCCCTACTGCCGCAAAAAAAGTTGAAGCACAAAAGTCCCACAATTCCTGTAAAATTTGTCGAATCAAAATGACGGTGCAATATGATCAACTACATATGGTGACCAACAATCCTACAAAATTTGAACAAAATCCGTTGAGCGGTTTTGGAGGAGTTGCGTCCACAAAGATTAGTGTTTCTATAGTGTAGCACGTACAAATTCAACAAAGTCCCATAACTCCTGTACAAATTGTTGAATCAAAATGGTAGCGAAATATGATCAATTGCACATGGTGACTAACAATCCTACAAAATATGAACAAAATCCGTTGAGCGGTTTCTGAGGAGTTGCGTCCGCAAAGTGAAGTGGAACGGACGGACGGACGGACGCACGCACGGACACCGGTATTTCTATGCCCCCTTCCGCGTTGCGGTGGGGGACAAAAACGATTAAAGGCATCCTTCAAAATTTTACAGGGATATAAAAATTGCTGATTATAAAAACATTTTTTTTAAAACATATATTTGATCATTGTATTAAACCCATAGTGTTGTATGGTTATGAGAACTGGAAAATTATTAATGTTACCTGGAAAAGAAGAAATCTCCCACTTTTTGATATATTCAAAGAATGGGATGTGGAAAAACTAAATATGAAATTCTGTAAATATATTACGGGGGTGTCTAAAACGTATACAAATATAGGAATCTATTCTGAACTGGGCAGGTATCTATTATATATTGATATGCTAAAACAAACATTTATGTACTGGTTATAGACTAGATCACCCAACTTCAAACCTATTACAGACTGCTTTCAACGAGTGCAGGTCTAACACCATTAACAGTGACTGGTATTCTAGTATATTATTCTACAGTAAAAACAAAACTAGATATCCAGGGCCGTAAATTACATGGAGGCGGAGGAGGCAGCTGCCTCCTCCAACTTTTGAGCCAAAAAAAATTAAAATTTAAAGTTCATTAGAATTTATGTTGTTTCCAATAACTAAGAACATGATACCTCCCTTAAAAAGCATTCCAAATCTTTCTTTTAGAATGAGTTAGTCAAGTAACATCTTAGAAGGCCCTAGAATCAAGGATTTTGCACGAAACGTGTTCAGTGTGCACAAAATGTGCTCAGCGTCTGTTCAGCGTCAGACCCCCGCCTAATTTCCTGCCTCCTCCAAATTGAAGGTTAATTTACGGCCCTGATATCATTTTGTCCCTTTGCAAAAAATTAAGAGAAAACTTTGAATTGTACATAAAAAGCAACTGCATAACAATTCCTCAAACTTTTGGAAAAAATATTCGTACCAGTTACATGCAAGGAGTTGGCAAATTAAGTACATACTTTCAGTACAAAAAGTTATTCAATTTTGAAAAATACCTGAATCTAAAAACTCAAGACAATCGGGTAATTCTCACTAAATTCAGAATTAGTAATCATTGCCTACGGGAATAAACAGGCAGATATGAAAGAGGAATTAATAAATATGGTAAAAATAAAATTCTTCCTAGATGTGAAAAAGTCTGTCAACACTGTATCTCAGGTTCAACAGAGGATGAATTACATTTTCTACTCGAATATCCACTATATAATAATCATAGCGGAGAATAAGATATTTAAAACCTTTCCAAAGCTAGTACTGCTTAACAATGCTGATCTGTTCAAATGAGGATCCCGAGTTTGCTGTTTTATTATGCTTGTACGAGTACCAAATGAACATATGTTTTGTGTGTATTTCATGCATGCGTTGATAGATTTGACGGCTAACTCTCTGTTCATCATGCAGTGTAACTGTCTTTGTTTTCCTTTGTCGTATGTTTCTGTGTGCATCCTGATGCTCCTCTGTGGGCCCAAGTTGGTTGAATAAAATAATCTATTCTGGAGTTAATTTTCTCAAAGTCCCGTGGGAATCCGGATTAGAATAGGTATCCAGCACCTCTTGATTGTCGTAAGAGGCAACTAAATGGGGCAGTACTTCGGATGAGACCGCAAATTAGAACCGAGGCCCTGTGTCACAGCAGGTGTGGCACGATAAAGATCCTTCCTGCTCAAGGACTGTATAAATGCCGAGGATAGGCCTAAATTATGCATATCCAAGAGTGAAAGATTCTTAAGTGAGACGTTAAACAATATACAATGATTACAATCAATCAATCGAAGTCTACCCCCCCCCCCCCACCTTCATCCCATTTCTAAGACCAGGGAATCGGTTTTCTTTTTGACTGACTTATCTTATAGATTGAGCACCAAACTCCAGCGACATGTTATCATTACTAATACTAATGTCATCAATATTAGTAATGGTATTACCCATGTACAACAAAAACAAAAAAGAACAAAACTTATTATTTTTATTTGAAATCACAAAACAAACATTCAACAATCTTGTTGACACATGATTGGTTCTGGACCACCACATTCGTATTTGACTGTCTTAACATCTCCATCCACGGCTGAACACTTGCAGTCATCATTAAGCTGACCGTTAACATAGGCAGAAAAACCGGTGGATCCCACTGGCCGACAAGCGCCATAGGCATCCCGACATGCTAATGGAAACACAAGACAAAGATTCATGATAAAAAGTATTTGAGAAGGTTATCTTGTAAGAAAATAATGCTATCAATATCAAGATAGTTCGTTAATTATATCTTAACAGTATATGTATTCAAATCTACTACAAGTAGGTAAATGTGTGATCAGTGTGTGTGATATTGAGGCGTCACATGTTCAAGAAATATCAACATAATAAGAAATCCTTCATGTTTATTTAGTCTTTTGATTACAAAATCTAATGACACATGACATGTCATGCAATGCATTATCGTCCTTCCATCTATTTCATGGGAAATTTATGTGATCGTACGATAGTGGTGACATGTTGAACAGGTTACCTGAGCCTAAAATAGTGGTGACATGTTGAACTGCTTACCTGAGCCTATGATGGTGGTGATGTATTTGTTCTCCTGCACCTGGTCCTTAGAGCACTGTTTCTTGAAGCAGCCGTCGTAGTGCTGTTCCTCCCATATGGAGCCAACGCTGTGACAAATCATACCATCACCTAACCCCTCCTGACAGGCTACAGATCCAAAGTGAAAGAGAATCTCAGGACCGGTTCACAGTCGATTAATAACACACCTATTTAATCACGATTGTGTTGGTTCGAGCCTCTAGAGAGTAAACTGAGTTTAACCTACTTCAAAACAAACTATGACAGAAATCTGATTGTAATGGAGTAAATATAGAACGTTGGATTCAATTTTTGATGAAATTTTGATAAAATATTACGATTCTCATCACATTTGAATAAACTACCTCAAAAGTCAGCTTTGATATGATGGACGCCACTTATCCTACTTTGCACTCACATTTTACAATTTAAAAATTACTGTATTTGATATCTTTATCCAAGGGCAGATCACTTTAAGCACAAAAAGGTACATGGAGCATAGTTTTTCTTTCTCTCAGTCTCAACAACTCCCTGTATTGTAGTGACAATATATATATCTTGATAAGTTTAAAAATATGAAAATACGCATATTGGAATTCTTCAGTTTGCAGTATGCCAATGTTAGGTATGTTAATTTAGTGTGGAAACTTGTGGGTTAACCCAGAATCACTGGAGTTCACCAAGAATGGCTATGTAGTTTGAACCGGCTGTAAGTATGTAGACTGAAATTGATTCATTGCGATTTCATACAAGTACATGATAAAGTACCATTAAGTGATGACAATCGAACCATCACCACATAAAAAGGTATTCCAAATAGTAACCACTAGTTGATCTACAAATGATGGGGATTAACTTAATGATTAACATTTATTCAATAGGTTTGAGGAGTAATATTAAAATTAGTGAAATAAAACTTGCCACCACTGATGATCTTAATGGAGGATTCTCTTGAACCGTCTTTGGTGTTTCTAACTTTGCATTTTTTCTCAAAACATCCGTCTCTCCAAACTTCGCCGTTCAGTTTACACTCATCGTCATGTGGACAACCTGGAAATAGAAATCTAGCTGTGTAACAATAAGAATCATAAAGCAGACATGACCAAAACGGCAGGACTATAAAAAATCACAGAAGACTCAAAAATAGAATCTCGGTTGGGGTCCCATACATCAATAAATAGTACAGATCGAGTTTTCAATAGTAAACCATAAATAGTATATAGTTATTAAATGGGAATTAATGCAATAGTTGTTTTGTCAACCTCGAGTAAGAACTGCTAGTCAAGGGCTTTAGCACTAAGTCAATAATTTTTACCAAGGGGCTGACAAAATGACATTTAAATACATTTACTAACTGTTTTATTATTATGATGACATTTAAGTACATTTAATAACTGTTTTATTATACCGAAAAAATCCTGATTAATTATACTGTCTCCGCCATACTTGACACACGATAATCAAATATATAGACGCTTGAAACAGGATTGCAAATGTTAAGCGTTTTAAAGATCATGAAGGGGCCAAATGCAAATAGAAGTGTCCGCCCAAAGACAAGCAACCTGCAGGGGCCTGTTTCACAAAAGAACTTACGACCAACTTTACATACTGGAATTTTCCAGTTTATTGTAAGATCACTCACACACTTGAATTGCTCATATGAGTTATGAGATTGATCACTCTTCGTTATCTTCATCTTTCACACCAAATGCAAAATATTTTTTTAATGTTGAAAATTAACCCCCAGAAAGGGTTTTCTTCATTCATTTAAAGAAATAGCTGCACAAGTTAAGACATGCCCCTTTGTCGTAGGTAGCTTGTGTCTTATGCTACAGGGTGAATAGTCCTTTAGTGTATAAATATCACATAGGTGTTAAATTGTTTATGGTATGATAGTAGTAAATTGCAAATGTAGCAATAAGTTACCGTCACCGAGGGTCGACTAAAGGCTGTCATTAGCTCCATGTTTGTGCTACCTTGAGACCGAGAGGATAAACCATCTTATAATATGTTACCTATGTAACATTTGGCAATATCCACATTTCCATGAATAGACACTTTATCATTTCTTTTCAAAACTCATTTGCCCAAATAAAGGCATCCGTATTCACGACAATGTACCTAGCCTAATTCTATAGGATGCAACAAATTAATGGATCTGAATGTAGCTGAAAGAAATAACAAATTAATGGATCTGAATGTAGCTGAAAGAAATAACAAATTCATGGATCTGAATGTAGCTGAAAGAGATGCATAGAGACACACTAGTCACCCCAAACACCGAATACTTATCGAATACGGCTGAAATACTACAAATAAGGTGGAAAATCAAACTTCACCTATCGAATACGGCTGAAATACTACAAATAAGGTGGAAAATCAAACTTGACCTATCGAATACGGTTGAAATACTACAAATAAGGTGGAAAATCAAACTTCACCTATCGAATACGGCTGAAATACTACAAATAAGGTGGAAAATCAAACTTGACCTATCGAATACGGTTGAAATACTACAAATAAGGTGGAAAATCAAACTTCACCTATCGAATACGGTTGAAATACTACAAATAAGGTGGAAAATCAAACTTGACCTATCGAATACGGTTGAAATACTACAAATAAGGTGGAAAATCAAACTTCACCTATCGAATACGGTTGAAATACTACAAATAAGGTGGAAAATCAAACTTCACCTATCGAATACGGCTGAAATACTACAAATAAGGTGGAAAATCAAACTTAACCTATCGAATACGGCTGAAATACTACAAATAAGGTGGAAAATCAAACTTCACCTATCGAATACGGCTGAAATACTACAAATAAGGTGGAAAATCAAACTTCACCTATCAAATACGGCTGAAATACTACAAATAAGGTGGAAAATCAAACTTCACCTATCGAATACGGCTGAAATACTATAAATAAGGTGGAAAATCAAACTTCACCTATCGAATATGGCTGAAATACTACAAATAAGGTGGAGAATCAAACTTGACCTATTAATATATGAATCTACAAATATTGTAGACTTGATTATAAATAAATTATGTAACGTAATATTTAACTCTTAACTTCTGTGTAAGTCTTGATCTTTTATGAATCCAGAAATATGTAAAATCATAGAATAATCTACATTTGGTTGAACACAAGCACACTAACTTCTGATGCAACAAATACCTTGCATCTCTCTCCAACCCTCTCTCTCCGACGATGAAATGAGGATGGATATACCCCTGATGCTTAATCCATGATAATGATAATGCAAATACAGAGAAAATTATTACAGGTGCCCAGTAAGGGGAAAGGGGGAGGTACAGAAGTTTAACAACGTTCTGCAGCAGTGAGTCAGGCGATCGTCTATTCTACACAAACCATCCCATGGTTGCTGAACTCTACCTATATCTCTGGACACTATCATGTCTACATCTCCGTTGGGTTTCTGGTTCATTGTGCAGGTGTAGATGGAGCAGCCTTTTTCTGACTTCCACTTATCCCCAGGACTGTAACATCTGTCCACCCAGTAACAACCTGTAATACAACACCCCCTATAGTAGAGAAGCACAAACTTGTTCTTATTTCGGTTAAAACTGTAGCATTATAAAATGAATGAATATTAAATCCTAAACGTAATGTTACTTGATTACACTAAGCCGGTCATCCCCTATTTTCAACTTACATGTAACTCAACACATAACTAACCAGTACCCCAGTTATCTTCTACCTTCAACTTACTACCACGCATGACTACTCCAGTTATCTTCTACCTTCAACTTACTACCACGCATGACTACCCCAGTTATCTTCTACCATTCAACTTACTACCCCGCATGACTACCCCAGTTATCTTTTATCTTCAATTTATAATTATACACAAATAACCGTTACCCCAGTCATTCCCTACCTTCAACTTAACTTTACACATAAATAATCACTATCCAAGTTCTCTTCTACCTTCACCTTTACCCCACAGTAACTGAACACCTATCCAGTAATTCTATGAAATATTTCACCTGTGTGAATAGTTAACTTTCCACTACCCAGACATTCCCAGTTTTTCTTCCTGTCATTCATCAACATAACTTATCCCACCATGTATACATGGTATCATTACATAGCGTATCAAATGACGTGATCCTCCACACTCACTCAGTAAAATGCCGTACCCGTTTGTATATATCAATTTTCCACGTGTATCCTGTTGTATACGTGCGTTATGCTGCTATAATATTTCCACACTTATTACACTCTATTGCATAAATTCAAGCTTCAATACCTGGTAAGAAAACCTACCCCATTGTATAGGCACATACATGCCACATCTATCGTATTTCTGACATTCGTACACAGTACATCCTTCTTTCATTGTGTGGCCGAAGGGGTAAAGAGTTCCGTTCAATTTGCATCCCTTCACTGAAAATATACAGTACACGATTTAACACATTGCTGTATTCTGACTAACAAATTGTCATTTCATCCATATTTTTCCCCCACATAATTAGTAGGACGTCTGTCAAATGGGGACCTTACATGGCGATTTGTTGTGAAGATCATAAACTATTGTAGCTTTTACAATTCTGTGAAGTTGAAAATGAGTAGGATCATAACGGACCGTCATATAGATCCCGAAACTTAAAAAACGGCTGAAATGTTACCACGTAAATTATGAATCAATCAATCGTGTTATTCCTCTCAAAACAAAGGAGCACGTCTTTGCTAAAACCTAGAAGTTTACGTGCTATTTGAGTTAATTTTTCAAATTCTGGTTACAATTACGCTAATCACTTATTGATGATTTATTGAATGCATAAATAGAACCCTTCATTTAACTATAAATAACTTGTCGTTCTAATTAAAGCATATTGTTAAAGACGTGTTAATTAATGAATATCATTCTTAATGTGACTTGCTAATCCAATAATGTACAATGTATGAACATGAAGCCTTTTAAACAATATGTTACCATGTTTGTTCTCTTTCCGTTACAATCTTCCCAGGTTTGTATATAAACCTCATGGATCGAGTAACAGTGGATCTACATTAAATGAGGATACTTGCATTTCGCTGTGAAAAATGATTTGAGATCATGGTTTGTTCAAGCGTAAATCTATTCCGTGTCATGAACCTATCACACACAAAACACGATACGATGAAAACCCAATTTATTCCATCAATAATAGCACCGCTAGGGCACATGATACTCCCGTCTGGAACTACATGTACATAACAACTAGGTTCGATGGAACTAGGCATTACAGTGTGCAATATATGATCCAGGCACATTTTTGAAAATGTATGGCCATAGAATTCCAAAATATGGTCATATCAACTTACTGATCGCGACACACCTCCGCAAGAGGCATCAACTGATCAAGTTTGATGATCCTAGGTCTACAATTTGAGTATGTATATAGCCATAAAACTCCAGAAGGAAGCCAGTGACCTATTCTTAGGAAAAGACACACTTTCCCCCATGATGCATCAGCTGACAAGGTCTGATAGTCCCAGGCCTAACAGTGTGAAAGACTCGGGACACAAAAACCCAACAAACGGGAATGCTCAATTCAAGAGACGGGCGTTTAACGTGGAAATTTAAATGACATATTTTGAAGACTTTTGAATATGTATTATTCGAACCTCAATATTGTAATATTTACCTCGAATTCCGCGTCGTATTTTGTAATTTAACGTCATAAATCCTCACTGCAAGTGCTTTTCTTAAATTTCAGAAACATATCGATTTTGTGAAATTTTTTATTTCAGTCAAAGATGTATCTTTATATGTGATGCCAACAAAAATTCTGTATACAAAGTTTCATAATGTTAGCGGAAAGGATAATGATACGTAAATGTGCACTTCTCGACTGAAATTTCAAGTATTTTGAAAATTTTAACAAAAGCTGTCAAACCCGATATATAAGCGTGTCCTAATGCCACCGGCAATCATGAGATACATTATCAGGAAATATTCATCAGATTGTAGTACTGATGACTCACTGTCAGAAGTGAAAATAAAACATAAAATGCGCAACTGCATGATATGGCGTTTTATCGGTCTGTACAATCATAACTACATCAAGTAAGAAACAACAATTTACGAGATGTCCCGTAATTACAATATTCTCACAAGGTACAAGGTCATACCCAACTTACCTTCAGTAACGACAACACACGAGGACCCATCACAGACACATTTATGAGTTGATCCATCAAGTTCCTCTACTAGCTCTCCAGGTTTCATACATCTACCATATCTATCCATACAACCTTCAAAACATATTGTTTGATTATTTGGTTTTGTGCCTCTCGAATAATTTTCAACTCATAATACGGGTGAAGGGCTGCAAAATTTAGGCTTATGTTTGTCGCTTGCGGCCTTTGAGGAGGGAGGGATCTTTAACGTGCCACACCTGCTGTGACACGGGGCCTCGGTTCTTACGGACTCATCCGAAGGACTGTCCGATTTAGTCGCCTCTCACGACAAGCAAGGGGTACTGAGGACCCTTTATATCCTGGATCCCCACGGGAGCGAAAGATATCGTATGATCATAGAATTTCTGAAACTTTGAATATATACGATATTCGTGAAAAGAACACTTTCATGTTATCTTAAGAAGGTTAATGTAAAAATATGACAACTGTACTTTCTGTAAACAGGAAATAAAAACTATCGAACATGTATTAATGTCTTATTCACATATCGTAACTCTATGGAGTAGCCTCTATATATACTGTATGCAAAGAACTATAAATATTTTGCTTAAAAATCAATTTCACTCGGACTATTACATCATTTGAAGATGAAGAACAATGCTAAGAAACATATTTCAATGCACACAGAAATGCACAAATCTTGAGTCTAATTGGAAAATATCTTTGACTTCTGACATTATAAAATACATGTACTGTATTACCACATAACCAATTACGATTGCATGACGCATTCCAACACCGCTGAACATCTGCAGTCTTTTTTTCCCTATCCCATAGAAATCAGTCTTGTTTTGATACCTACTGATGATATCCATGTTCAGTAGATGAATAAGGTAAGGTCTCTTGTTCAAATATTACTTTGAATTTCATATTTGCAATATAATTTTTAACACAATGAAATGAAATTTTCAACATAAAAATACTGTGATTTCATTCATTTCAATGGATATCAAAGTTCAAAGGATTAGATATAAATATTAGAAAAATTCACGGACAGACCAACTTTGTTCTTTCCACGTATAAAAGAACTGCACTGTTTTATCAACTGATTTGTGGTCTTGTAGAACCCCGAAAACGACGACTGTCCGTGTTAAAAAAAAATAATGAATTGATTTACCCGAGGCAATGAGCACCATAGATCCTCCCATTTCACATCGGTATTTATTACAACCAAACGACACTTCGTCCATTACACTGTGGCACCTTCCATACGAATCGATGCAACCTATACAAAAGACAAATACACATTTAATATACATTTAAAGTAACTCTGCACATTGTTTTACGTCACGTTTAACAATGTTTTCAGTCATACAGAGATGTCATCGCCTATATATGTTTGACTTCTGCCTAACGTTCAAGACCGTATCGGCGAGGGTTATTTATCGTGCTAATGTCCACTGTGCCAAGGAACCTCCTTTTAAAGGTTATATCCGGAACTCCTGTGATTTTCAATTTTAATGCTAGGTGCTTGGCAAAGGAACAGTCACTACCTATGTTAAACGTCTTAAGTTTGATCACAAATCGAACCCAGAACTTTATGGTTTACCTCACAGTTGCAAAGCCAGTGCTCTAACCTTTGGGTTATCGCGATCATTGGTTTAAAGAAACTGTTTTATGTTCAAATCTATATGATTTTATACGTGTTTGATAGTTTATTAAGAAAAGTACCTCTTCGCTGTATGACTTCCGTTTGGACGTAATCTGGTCCCTCCTGTGTAATAACACATTTATAATGAATGCAGTTCTTTGTCCACGTGCTACCAACATCTTTACACTCTCCATCCCACTCACACGAGATCTTCTTGGGAATCAGCTCACCCCTGGTGGTACACCGATACTGCACACAGTCCTTCATATGAGAGGTTCTAGAGCGCTTGCACTTTCCATCGACAGTGCAACCTTTCAAGTGGAAGTTGTATATTTATGAATAAACGACAATGTTTTCTATCGAGGCACGATTGTGACAGTACGTACAATTTTTGGAAGGTCATATTCTAGAATTTCAAACATACCAATCGTTCTTTCAATTATTTTGACATCATTGTCTGCTATGTCCATAGCACACGTATACCCTCGACATGTCTCCTTGTCAAACCACTTAGTGTCAACTGGTTTACACTCTCCGTTCCAGATGCAACCTGTTATAACGGATTGAAATTTAAACTGGAGTCGATAATCTGTATTTCTACTATTTATACATTTTAATCAGCGATAAGAATTGGCAGGTAAGTTTACTAGCCAGTGACCACTAAGATTATGAAAATCAGAAAAGAAATTCATTCTGCGATAATAGAAATTACACACAATATCTTTTGAATGCAGTCTATAGTATACCTATGTTAATGTGTATTACATTTCCCTATTACAACAATCTGATACAAAATAAGTTCGTTACCTTTACCGATAGGAACCAAACTTTTAGCCTCTCCATCACACACGTAAGTTACACATTCTAACACTATCTTTGACCCAGGATCCATACACTGGTCGTTAGGTCCGATACAACCTTCACAAAAATGACATGAACAACTCCTATATTGACTGCTTATTGGTAATAAGGTTTCAGGTCAATCCCACATAAAAACGAAAACCTTTTTGGAACTTGACTTTATACGTAAGGAATTATACCATGATAAAATTTACCAAATATATATCCATCACTCTATTTTTATTTTCTGAGGAAAGTAAGTTATCATTCTGTCAGTTGTTTTTACCAAACTCTGTTTCTTGCACAATGCCCCCTGGTTTACACGTGGATCTGGAACAGCCTCTCTGGATTATGTCGTCTCCAACTTTGTAACAGTGACCGTTTTCACCGACACAACCTAGTATGGAAAATTCAACGCTTTGAGAAGGGATTACACTATGGTGTTTCAAATATATGCATCAACTCAATCGAACCAAGTGCAGATCGGTTACCACAACTACAGATATCAGAATGAATTATTTTAGAGCCACTATGAAAATGTACGTGGAGATTCGTTATCCAGAAAAATTTAGACATGGTCTGTTTTGTATTTTCGTATCATCAAAATCAGCAATGGTAAACAGCTCCAACAAAAGTATATCAATAATAAAAACATACCGTGTGACTCGATTACTTTGGTCTGGACATAGTCAGGTCCTCTTGCTATCAATTTACACGTATATGTAATGCATCCCTCTGTCCAGGTGCTGTCAATTTCCTTGCATTCACCTTGAAACTCGCATCCTGTACGAAAAACATATATATTGCTAACGAAAACGGGTTAATTGAGCTGCAATGTAATGGCTTGGAGTATGTATTTTACAATTTCAGCCCACATGTAATTCTTTAAAACAAAATCGAAAAATGAAGAGCAAGTGAACTATATCTGGAGACTTACCGAAAAGGTGACTACTGAATATAAATGGGGATTAGCTGATTAGGGACAATTTGAAGATTAACGTTTTGTTTAAAGAATCAATGAGGAGCATAAGTGGGAATTCACAGCATGATATGAGTCAGTTGAAGTTTGAGTCCATAAAGACTTACTGATCTGGGTTGGTTTGAAGTTCGACGTCTCGCTGCAGAGGTATTTGTTACAGCCCTCCACTGTACCCTCTCCGGTTGTAAAGCATCTACCATTGTCACCTTTACAGCCTGGAATTTTGTTAAACGGTGAGAATGAAAGTGTTTGTTTGCATTACAATTCTCCCAATGACAGATAAGAAAGTCAATTATTATGAGGTAAATAATCACGACTTGCATTTTATTTGAGATCAAAGCAACATTCGGATATGGAGATATTATTCTAGTCGAAATCAAGGTATATTTATGAAGACTAATGCATTATGGTACCTGTTTTTTCTACTATTGATATGTCGTGGACATCACTGTCGTATACACACGTGTAAGTAGTACATGTCTTGGGGTCAAACCAAGTCGAATTAATTGCTTTACATTCCCCATCGTAAACACAACCTGATTAAACAATAGTAAAGATTGTAATATCAAATTGTGCATAATTATGACAATGAGTTGATATAAACACCATATTAAACTTATATTCACTGATAAATAATATATATCAGAACTTGCAAAATTGCAAGATTATCTACCATTCAAATCTAAAATTACTTTATCACATAAATGCCCAACTCTTTTAAATCTTTCTGTAACTTGCCTAGCATGTCGATAACCATAAGATAACCACTAGGATCACACTTGTAGGCTGCACATCCACTCTGAACTTGCTCATTTGGCTTCAAACAACGTCCATTTAATTCGCAACCTGAATTCAACCAATAATTGGTGTAAAGAAAAATCGAGAATGTTACTAATCATTAAGATTTGATTTCTAGAAATATCAGTGAGGTTTGTCAGATGAACATGACAGTGATACTTGTGGACCATTTTCGCGTTTGATTTTGATAGAGGCATTGTAGTACGAATGGTTCATGGCACACGTGCAGTTTCTCGCATAAGATAAATGATTATCTATGCTTTCAATGTAAAGGAAATAAACGTTTTATAATAAATCAATGTTTCCAAAGTTCACATTTTCCCGCGTAAAATGAAACGATATGATATACTATGATACCATGAGAATATTTCTAAGTTGTATTCATAAAATACAATACGGTATAACTAGAGGCAGGCCTTATCGGTCACCTGAGGATTAGTTAAAAGTATCACTAGCCCCAAAAGCATATGAAATCTATAATAATTTTCCTGTCATGCATAATTAAGCTCAATTCTAATATTCAGCAGCAGTATAAAACAAGATGTGTTCTTAAAAAGCAAATGCCAAAAGTGGCCCACATTGATCATCGATTTTACATCATATACGTTTATTGACACTATATGACCATTTTGGACCCGCTCTAGTGTCAGAACCCAGGGGTTACGAAAATTCACAATTTTGACCTATCCCATTCTGCTTTTTCTAAATGTGCATTTAGTTTTCATAGAGTATAAGCAAACTAAGGAAGGCTTTTAAATGATAAAGACGATAATCACTAGCATAATTTTGAACCCAACCCTTACCTTTGCGATCATGAAATTTACAATTTTGGTAAAGGACTATCTGCTCCTTCTAAATATCCATTTATTTTCAATTTAGTATCGATATCATTAAAGATATTATCTAGATGTTAGTCGTCGCTAATATATTTACTTTCTGATGATCGTGAATAAAAACCCAGTATACATTTACCTTTGTCGGATTCTACATGCATCTCGACATTACCAGGTCCCAGATTTTCTCGGACACATCTATGTGTTGTACATGTTTTTTCATCGTACCATACTTCGTTCTCTCTTTTACACTGACCCTCCCATGAACATCCTGTGAACAGAGTTACAGATATGTAGTGTTGATTTATAAAACAAACTAATATTTTTGAAAGGGAGAAGAAAAATCTTCTGTGAACTTGAAAATTCGAAAAATGTAACCACAAAAAGCACTTGATCTATACACATTTTACCAATAGAGTTATAATAAGTAATTATACTTAGAAACACTAAGACCACCCCTCCCCCCAAAGAGAGATAAATAAAGCCTAGACGACAGCGGATTACACAACACTCAGTAATCTGAATTAGATAGATGGTAGGGAATTGATGAAAATTGTTTGTAATTCTTGCTTTATTTACAAAATGTGTTTCGCTTACCTGTTACAGTGGGGGAGAAAATCTCATACGGTGTACATGTGTAGTGTGTGCAACCGTTATTTGAATCCATTGCAACGTAACCAAAGGGTCTACACCTCTTCTTCATGTCTCGACATCCTAGAGATATCGAAATGTTACGTGTACTTACATGTGGAACAACAATATTATGAACAGAAAACAACGGCTGTATATCATATCATGGGTGTAGTGGGTAGTAGATTGGAGCCATGGTCATGCAATACGTGTATTAGAGTATGGTATGGAGAGCGAAACCAATTTTATATGCAATATCAAAGCACTGTATATACATAGGGAACGATCGAACCATTGCGATATCAAAAGTCACCCAAGGGACTTTAAAAACAGTACCTTTTCTATGTTGGACCAAATTTTATCAGTATGAAGAACGAATGAAAATTTGAAGATACGGAACAGTAAATCAATATCAGAAATCCTATCAAAAATACACATTTGAATGTAGGACACACCCATACAGTATATAAAACGGAATTTTTTGAAAATTCGACAAACTATTAATTGTGACATTAACGAAGTATTGGTCTAGTAAATGTAGGGGAAAGCTGTAATGTATTGTCTAATGCATATTAATGAGGGATTGAGATTTATGATGGATGTCTGCGCGAGGAAAGTATTATTAGAAACATCACGGAGGAAGAGGATTTCTTTGCAATACACAACAGTATCAAAAATTATTTTTATGTTAAACATGAAATTAACGACCCCTTCACACGTCCATCACTCAATTTGGTTCTCCCTAGCCCGTTTTCAGTCTTCTTTTCTATATATCTTTTATCATTGGTGTTCCACCAACAGCATACATGCCGTCCACACTTTCGCGTCACTATGGCTTTCTAGTTTAGCGTGAAACGTCACGTGATCATGCGTATTTCTAATTGTAGCATTTAATATTAGACTCCGAGATAAAAAATAAATTAATAGGAAATTTGCTTAATTACATATTAATCCCATCGAGTTAAATTGTATAATTTGCATAAAGTAAATAACGTATATAATTTGATAAAAACTAGCATTTCTTCCTATGATAATATTCGATTGATACGACACTTAAAGCTTTAAAATGGAATTGTATGGAACGCTGAATGCCTTACTGGTAATATAAAAGTAAAATATTAAGCGGTAAACGCATTATTAGAGTACCATTGTTTAAAGTAGCATATTGAATGGTGAACGCAGTGTGATACGAAAGTACGCACGTAACGCTGACCACATATAAAATTACAATAATTAACAACGTTAAACCAATGGCAATGAAGTATTGTATGGATAGACGAAACCGTTTAAAATATTAGCATACCGTAGGGAACGTTGATAATGGTTGGGGGTGACGCCTCGTCGAGCTGTTGACAGGTTTGTTGGACGCATGCTCTTCTGTTTATCCAGGTAGAATCAAGTTTCTTACAACGTCTTCTAAATTTACAGCCTATCAAAGTTGGAATCATTAACATTTATATCAAAGCTACAAAAGAAATTACTCTCGGAATCTTTTTTTTCAATTTGAAGGAGAAATATCTTATTTTCAAAAATAATAATAAAATAATCATTTCATATACTACACTTCAAATACAAAAGCACACATGAACCCGAGTGACAGATAAAAGTAAAACATTAACTCATTTAGACCTTACAGAAATATACTTTTTTTTGTGCTTGAAACGAATTGATCAAAATATGTTAAAAGCGAATGACATACCCGTTGGAAAATGCAATTGAATCATATTTCAACACCGTCATTTAGAAATTGGCATACCATGAATATTTCGAAACTTATGTCTAGTTTAAGTTTTCTTAAAATCTATTTTTGAATTTGATGAATAAAGCACCACAAATAAAGGTACTCCGGTTTATTTTCAATTTGCTTTCATCTCCTTGAGCTTACCGACTTCAGTGGGAATGAAGGCTGGTCCCTCGGGTCGCATTTGACATTCCATTGTTACACACTTTTTCGACTGAATCTGTGTTCCAAACGCATGGCATTTGCCCGATTCATCCTTACAACCTACGAATACGAAACGCTTTCAGTGTAGTGTAACCATGAATTACCACAACAAGATTTTTTGCTAAGTAAATGCTTACGATGATGAGTAAAGTGTTATGGTCTGTTAAATTACCCTTTTCCTTATGATACTAACCATACTGACTGCTGGACACATGGGCAACACCAGTGGATTCTGAGATACTGCACGTGTACTTCACGCATTGGGTGGGGTGTTCCCAGGTAGAATTAAGAGTCATGCATTTCCCCATCCACTCACAATCTACAGTATAGTGTATATTGCTATTACCGGAAATCATTTCCTCGTTTAATCACGAATACATACCTAGTGTGAACAAAAATATTCGCAAAAAATTGATCAAGTCCTGTGGATATGTTCTAAATCTTACTGAACAAACTAGCAGAAATAAAGCACCGCTAATACACGGTACACATAGTACTTATGATTAGTCTAGGAAACGAACGAAATTTTAAACATATAAGACTGTATGGAGGGAAAATCTGGGAAACCCCCGGAACAACTGTTCCCTACAAACACAGGTGATGCAATAGTTACCTGTCCTGAAGACGGAGAACGATCGGGTCTTCCCTCTACATCGGTAGGTAGTACAGTCCTCTGTTTTCTTCCAGGTCGGTAGGTAACATTTATCATAATCCAGACAACCTGAAAGCAGACTCAATGTGTCGGTTCTATGCACTAACCGGTCACGTCCTGTACTCAAGGATGGCATACAGGTCCAATGATAATGTTAAATACCGAAACATTTGATAAGAATGAGTTGAAGTCAGTATTTGAATAGCTTACCCCATCTTTCCTTAAGTTGGGTGTATATAGATCCCTCTGTTGTATTTTTAACGACACAATTATACAACACACAGTTCACCCTATCAAAATATTTCTTGCCCGCTTCCAAACAACCGCCGTTAAAATCACATCCTGAAAATTAATACAACTGGGCAAATCAGTATTTATATGAATGAAGATCCAAACAATTTGTACATCTATTTGATATTTCTTTAGATTTTGAAAAGATCTTGACTTTTCATGTTATCAAATAGACTGACATACCCTCTGCTAAAACCTGTAGTTTCCCGTCAACACATTTATACTTGTTACACCCATCGCCATGCTGGGCACCTCCCCCAATACAATGATTGCTCTCGCTGGTACATCCTTAAACAAAAGTACAAACCGTATCAATAAGTTGTCTTCCACACTTGAACGTGACAATCATTCTGAAGCGTATGGAAAGTCCACTTTACGTCAGGACAGACCATTAATGAAGCAGATTCATTCGATTATAAACACGACACACCCTATTCTCAATGTCGTAAGTTTTATAGATAAAGATATTATTTCTAAAAAAATAAAAATAAGAACATAATAAAAAAACAAAACAACCTCGATTTACAATGGAAAAAAGACATTTCTTTTGCACTACAAACATATGTGTATATTTGTTTATTTCATTGATCGGCTGTATTAGATCTCATGATTAGTACTTCTGTATATTTGTTTATTTCATTGATCGGCTGTATTAGATCTCATGATTAGTACTTCTGTATATTTGTTTATTTCATTGATCGGCTGTATTAGATCTCATGATTAGTACTTCTGCGTTAAACTCTCCTCTCTGGTTTCTTATAATTTCATCGAAGTCTTGTGACTCTCAATGTTCTGACGGTATCCAATAAAAATCTACGATTACTCTGAAACTTTGTCTGTGACAATAATGATGCTGCAATTAAGTAATACAGGTAGACCTAGTCTGAGTATAATATTCACTTGACGTCACGCCACTGACGTCTAGCTACTAGTTACGCAATGTTCTCATAGTATGTAGTTTAAGTGACGCCTGTCAGGAGTCCCTACCGTATGTGGTTTCAGTAACACCCAAACAGACATCTCTACTGTATGTAGTTTCAGTAACACTCAAACAGAATTCCCCACCATATGTGGTTTTAGTAACACCCAATCAGAAATTTCTACCGTATGAAGTTTCAGTAACACCCAAACAGAATTCCCTACCATATGTGGTTTTAGTAACACCCAATCAGAAATTTCTACCGTATGAAGTTTCAGTAACACCCAAACAGAAATTCCTACGGTATGTAGTTTCAGCAACACTCAATCAGTAGTTTCAGTAACACCCAATTAGAAATTCATACGGTATGTAGTTTCAGTAACACCCAATTAGAGGTTCCTACCGTATGTGATTTTAGTAACACCCAATTAGAGGTTCCTACCGTATGTGATTTTAGTAACACCCAATTAGAGGTTCCTACCGTATGTGATTTTAGTAACACCCAATTAGAGGTTCCTACCGTGTGTGATTTTAGTAACACCCAATTAGAGGTTCCTACCGTGTGTAGTTTCAGTAACACCCAATTAGAGGTTCCTACCGTATGTGATTTCAGTAACATCCAATCCGTCTTCATCTTCAATACAACCGTATTTTGTACATGTTTGAGTATCGAACCACGTTTCTCCCTTTGCCTTGCATTTCCCCTTCCATACACAAGCTACAAATGATTGGAAACCCGAATGAATTACAAGTAAACATATAGGTAAGTAGACGTGTTTTCTAAAAGTAAACATGTAAATAAGTAGACTTGGTTTCTACAAGTAAACATGTAAATAAGTAGGCTTGTTTTCTACAAGTAAACATGTAAATAAGTAGGCTTGTTTTCTACAAGTAAACATGTAAATAAGTAGGCGTGTTTTCTACAAGTAAACATGTAAATAAGTAGACTTGGTTTCTACAAGTAAACATGTAAATAAGTAGGCTTGTTTTCTACAAGTAAACATGTAAATAAGTAGGCGTGTTTTCTACAAGTAAACATGTAAATAAGTAGGCGTGTTTTCTACAAGTAAACATGGAGATAAGTAGGCGTGTTTTCTATACGTAAACATGGAGATAAGTAGGCGTTTTTTCCACTCCTGAAGTATATTTTCTATCATAATCTATTCAGTATGGGTACTGCTCATCATGCTAAAGAAAGGGTGGCTTTGTTAGGTTTTCTTTGGATGAAACCTTCAACTACAAGTACTATTTTACATATTGCTTACCATATCGATACATCGTCGATATGTCTTTGTGATATCGATCATATGATTTTAATACTAGATACTGTCCATCAGAATTTAAAAATTAAGGGGAGATTAGACTTAGAAATCACTGTGTATCATATACAATTATCTAAACATTAGCTTCAAATTTTTAACGAAAGAGAATTACAAGCACCTGCTTGAGTCACATGGAAACCCGCTCCTCCTCCTATGCACTCGTACTGTTGACAGTCCTTCGTGTATGTGTAACCAGGGTCGTGACAAACATGATTCACAAAACATCCTACAAATATTGTTTTTCAATATAAGCCTTTCAGGACAGTGATAATGCATTGATCATCTCCTCTCCCCACCACCACCACTCCTCTTCATCTTTTATAATTATTTCAATAAATATGTATGATTAAAATTCATAAGATATGGAATTGATAAAAAGCATCCAATCATTAAAAAAATATACCGTAGATAAATGTGCAACACAGAAACCATATACTGAAAGACGCAGTATAACAACTGCCGAAAATTTCCATAAAACATTGGTAGACATTCTTACCATAAGGTTCTGTTTCCACTTGTGCACATCCGCATGGATCTCGGACGCATTTCACAGTGACGCAATCATCCTTGTCCACCCATGTATCACCAACAGCATAACATTTATGCTTATACTCACACACTATAAAAGAAATTTGTTAAGTGCTGCCTTAGAATGGCTTTTAAACAATCATACAAAATTTCCACTAACTTATTTACAACACGAAGGTTTACGATTTATGTCAAATCCATAAAAAAACAAAACAACAACAACAGAATTTAGAATCACCTTCCTGTCGTAGCACTCGGTCCTCGTAGCATTTATACTTAAGACAGCTGTTTTCTAAGTCCTTAGTCCCGTTCACAAGGTAGCACTTTCCGTTCTCATCAACGCATCCTAGACAACAACAGTAGAAAATTCTGATCTATAACTCTCCATTCAATCTTATTTAAAGATTCTTTATCATTCTAAAATGATGATAACACCTCATTGATTTACTTTCCCCCAAAACAGCACTTTAAAATATGTTTTCCGCATGGTTTGCTTAATTTGACGCTGTCCAAATAAGACGTGATATACTGCCTGTAATTAAACCATTAGCTGTTGTGTTTGACACCTTCTACGAATGGTTTTTCCTGGTTGTACTCGTGTAACCTTACCAATTCTTTTTTTGATGATTCTTGGAATGGGTGACTTCCTCTTCTTTCTACATTTGAGTCGATGGCAAGAGTTGTTATCAACCCATACTGCTCCGATATCGTAACAACGCCCTTTGTATGAACATTCTACAGAAAACAGAGAAGTCGGAAGCTGTTGTATCAACATCTGTTGCAAATCAACCATAAAGATAGGACAGATTCCCATAAACAATGCGGATAAAAATGACCACTGGAACGTATATTGACAAATATGACAGAATCACGTCAAGGCAAGAAAGGAAACTACATTGTATTGTGTTGAAGTTGTCTTATCGCTCTAACTTACTGAAAGATGTTGGGACCATGTGTCCATTGGGGTCACATTTATATGTGTTACAGTTGTCCTGCACTATTCCGCCCACTTTGACACAATTCCCATTAAAATCGTGACAATCTAAAGTTCAATGAAAACAAATGAGCAATACGTTTTATTCTATTACACAATGTAAACATTTCATTGACGTTTGATTTATTTTTTGTCATGTTTTTTTTTTCATTTGTATTTTTTCTTCTGTATGGTATGAAAATTATGCATGGTTCGTTATTTTACGGACTAGAATTAAAGGAATGATTTTCAAAGTTCAACCATGCTAAATATGTTAATATTAATAAAATATAGTGTTAAAATATGTTAACCATTGATTTGAGCTTCCCAATACTACCTTGCGTTCTCTCTATGTATGATGTTGGAGTTCCGTCGTCCGCTACGTCCGCCCTACATATGTAAGTCGTGCATTTTTCAGCAGTGGATGGCCAAGTCTCATTCACTGCCTTACAATAACCGTTGAATTCACATCCTAACGGAGAAATCAATTGTAAGGGAAATATGACTGAAAGTTACGCCTTAATATCAAGGGTACTGCAATAGGGGATACTCTTAAAATTGAATTTTATTTACGAAACAAACCTTGGTACAAAGATGTAATGATGAAAAAAATTATATGCCGAATAGATAAGTCGAACATGCTTCCTATGTTGGGTACAGATACACGTTCATCTTACCGACAGAGATGACCTGGAGATCCCCCTTTTTGTTGCAGACGTATTTGATACACCCTTGAGAACTGACTTCCGTTCCTTTCTTTACACAGCCGTTGTCTCCCTGACAGCCTGAATAATGTCATATAAATAAATAAGAATCTGAATGGTATGTCATGTTATGGAATAACGGATTGAATAACATGTCACATGAAGCAATGAAATTATACGTCATGTGATGGAATAACAGCTTTAATGACTTGTAAACACCCTGTCACATGACAGAATAAAAGTCTGAATTAAACAGTATCAAACGACGAGCCTGAATACTATTTCACGTGATGGAATGATACGTCAACACTCTGTGTAACCTGTCATTTGACGGTATATACCATTCTCATTTTGATACTTTCTGTCAGTGAAGACTTAAATACTTTACGTAGTTTTAGTAACACCCAATCAGCTTCCAATCATATCTAGTATCAGTAATTTCATACATTCGTTTACATTGTTGGTGGCTGGCAAAGTGTTTTCATTCATTATTATCACATCACAATTATTGAGTTAAAAATGTAGATGTGACGTTACTTGGCTCTCGGATATTTTTAATATGCGCTTTTATGGCTCAGTAAAAGCCCGGGTACCCTCTATAGGATATCAAAATATGTAATAATACGCCGGTTTTGAGATACGTCCGAGTTATTTCCCTTTGGAGAACTCTCGTACATAGTAAGGCGCGAAACGATTTGTTTACATGCGGGAATGGGGCAGAGAAGTGAAGGTATCACACCGGTAATTATTTTCACTATATATTACTATAGAGGGGAAAAAATCATTAAAAATCAGTTTACAAAATTGATGCCGAATAACGCAGTCAGACACGTTCTATGTTACCTATCTCGTCTGCCGACACCAGAAAAACAACACCCTACGCGGCATTTTCGAAAAAAAATTACCCGCAAACAGGACTACCCTCAAATCCACGTGTTTTTCACATGTGTGTAAACAGCCGGAGTGCACCTCAGGAAGTAGCCTCAGCTACCAACAGCAAATAGTTCCTTTGTATACACTTGATTATTTCTACAAATTACACAAAATTTCCTAATCAGGGGTACAAAAATTAAGAGAAAAGAAGAAGAGGAAATGAGAAAAATCGCGCAAGGAAAAAAAATATTTCTTTAAATATATGGAACTACAATTGACTAAGTTCATTTTGATTGGACAATTACCGGTGTGATACCTTGAAGACAACTAAATCTTCATCAAAAAATGTCAAATTTGCACAGCAGGTGCCCGTTTTATTCATCAGTAGTATACCCCATGCACACAGCGATCGGAGCAAGATAACTGACGTAACTGGTGATTTACTTCCCCTGGGGACTATCGTGATTTCTGCCTGTTTCATCAGTGAAATATGAGGCGCGTGTGGTACTTTTTAAATTGAAATAACTTTGTATAAAATCAAGATATTTCCGCAAAAATGGTTTCATTGGAAAGAAGAATGATGAAATTTGCTATTCTAATCACTTATTAATCCTAAATTTATTTATACATTTTTTTAAATTGCTAATTATTTCAAATTTCATATGAGTGAGATCTTTGGTTTTGTGAAAATATTCATTTTTCGGTACTATAATGGAATCTGCATCTGGTCAATTTGGTATCCTAGAAGAGCCCATTAATTACGCTTAACAGATTAAACCAAGTTGATACTCACGGGTGATTAGTGTTTCAGATAATGGCCCCCTGATCTGGCAGGGGTTGTGCGTATTTAGCCTTTCTTGAAAGCAAGGGTAACACATTAAGAAGACTAAATACTGATTAAAACAAATAAATAAGACTAAAGTCTGACTGGATAATATGACGTTTTTAAACGTGTACACAAATCATACAGAATCATCCATGTAACTGTTCATTACAAAAAATTTAAGCTAAAACATGTCCTAAATTTTGGTTCTAAAGAAGATGTAGGTCAAATATCAAGGGCGCTAGGTATAGTGACGTTGAATTGCAAGTGTTCAAAATGCTCAAAACGGTAAGAATATCTAGTGACAAACTTGATATGCAGGACAGAACACAAATTTTTGGTCAACGCTTTAGAAGCCGGCAATAGAATTATGGCCTACGTCGTCAGAGCCTTGATATCCTGCTACGGAGGGGACTGTCGTAAATCGTGCCAGAAATATTACCTCGCGTGTTGGGCCCTTAAAACGAATAATTTGATATCTTCTGTGTTAAGGAGACATTTTGATGTTCATATGAGTGACTTTGACGGGCATTTACCATGAATTATCTGAATTTCTCTTTATGACATAAAATTAAAAATAAAATAAAATTTCTAAACTCTACGCAGAAATACGAAATCTCTTAATTGGGTTAATTTACAATAAGGACATTGAATCAAGAAGTCATAGAGTTATGTATGATGCTTATGAATGTCAAGGAAAGTCAATCTAACAGTTGCGCAAGGCAGGAGGAGGGGGGTGGGGTTATTGTGCAATATGCGTATTGTAAAATCGATGGGAAATTTTGATACGTCTTTTGGATGTGTTAAGTGTTAAAACCGTCGGTGTATGCTATATAGATGGGTGTTTATACAAATATTTACGATTTTCTAGCTGTATAAGACAAAAAATACGTTGTTGATACGTATTTAGATGTAATTGAAATTTCGCATTGTGTATTGCGTCATGTTTCTTGAATGACCTATTAAACCACCGTTTTGTTTTTCAAACCTCTTGTTTTGATATCCAGTGCTGATTTTGAGCCGATGAAAAGGGAAAGGACTGAGAAAAACGGGAAATTCTGAAATTCATGACTTCCTTCAAGACAACTAAATCTTCATCAAAAAATGTCAAATTTGCACAGCAGGTGCCCGTTTTATTCATCAGTAGTATACCCCATGCACACAGCGATCGGAGCAAGATAACTGACGTAACTGGTGATTTACTTCCCCTGGGGACTATCGTGATTTCTGCCTGTTTCATCAGTGAAATATGAGGCGCGTGTGGTACTTTTTAAATTGAAATAACTTTGTATAAAATCAAGATATTTCCGCAAAAATGGTTTCATTGGAAAGAAGAATGATGAAATTTGCTATTCTAATCACTTATTAATCCTAAATTTATTTATACATTTTTTTAAATTGCTAATTATTTCAAATTTCATATGAGTGAGATCTTTGGTTTTGTGAAAATATTCATTTTTCGGTACTATAATGGAATCTGCATCTGGTCAATTTGGTATCCTAGAAGAGCCCATTAATTACGCTTAACAGATTAAACCAAGTTGATACTCACGGGTGATTAGTGTTTCAGATAATGGCCCCCTGATCTGGCAGGGGTTGTGCGTATTTAGCCTTTCTTGAAAGCAAGGGTAACACATTAAGAAGACTAAATACTGATTAAAACAAATAAATAAGACTAAAGTCTGACTGGATAATATGACGTTTTTAAACGTGTACACAAATCATACAGAATCATCCATGTAACTGTTCATTACAAAAAATTTAAGCTAAAACATGTCCTAAATTTTGGTTCTAAAGAAGATGTAGGTCAAATATCAAGGGCGCTAGGTATAGTGACGTTGAATTGCAAGTGTTCAAAATGCTCAAAACGGTAAGAATATCTAGTGACAAACTTGATATGCAGGACAGAACACAAATTTTTGGTCAACGCTTTAGAAGCCGGCAATAGAATTATGGCCTACGTCGTCAGAGCCTTGATATCCTGCTACGGAGGGGACTGTCGTAAATCGTGCCAGAAATATTACCTCGCGTGTTGGGCCCTTAAAACGAATAATTTGATATCTTCTGTGTTAAGGAGACATTTTGATGTTCATATGAGTGACTTTGACGGGCATTTACCATGAATTATCTGAATTTCTCTTTATGACATAAAATTAAAAATAAAATAAAATTTCTAAACTCTACGCAGAAATACGAAATCTCTTAATTGGGTTAATTTACAATAAGGACATTGAATCAAGAAGTCATAGAGTTATGTATGATGCTTATGAATGTCAAGGAAAGTCAATCTAACAGTTGCGCAAGGCAGGAGGAGGGGGGTGGGGTTATTGTGCAATATGCGTATTGTAAAATCGATGGGAAATTTTGATACGTCTTTTGGATGTGTTAAGTGTTAAAACCGTCGGTGTATGCTATATAGATGGGTGTTTATACAAATATTTACGATTTTCTAGCTGTATAAGACAAAAAATACGTTGTTGATACGTATTTAGATGTAATTGAAATTTCGCATTGTGTATTGCGTCATGTTTCTTGAATGACCTATTAAACCACCGTTTTGTTTTTCAAACCTCTTGTTTTGATATCCAGTGCTGATTTTGAGCCGATGAAAAGGGAAAGGACTGAGAAAAACGGGAAATTCTGAAATTCATGACTTCCTTCAAGGTATCACACCGGTAATTATTTTCACTATATATTACTATAGAGGGGAAAAAATCATTAAAAATCAGTTTACAAAATTGATGCCGAATAACGCAGTCAGACACGTTCTATGTTACCTATCTCGTCTGCCGACACCAGAAAAACAACACCCTACGCGGCATTTTCGAAAAAAAATTACCCGCAAACAGGACTACCCTCAAATCCACGTGTTTTTCACATGTGTGTAAACAGCCGGAGTGCACCTCAGGAAGTAGCCTCAGCTACCAACAGCAAATAGTTCCTTTGTATACACTTGATTATTTCTACAAATTACACAAAATTTCCTAATCAGGGGTACAAAAATTAAGAGAAAAGAAGAAGAGGAAATGAGAAAAATCGCGCAAGGAAAAAAAATATTTCTTTAAATATATGGAACTACAATTGACTAAGTTCATTTTGATTGGACAATTACCGGTGTGATACCTTGAAGACAACTAAATCTTCATCAAAAAATGTCAAATTTGCACAGCAGGTGCCCGTTTTATTCATCAGTAGTATACCCCATGCACACAGCGATCGGAGCAAGATAACTGACGTAACTGGTGATTTACTTCCCCTGGGGACTATCGTGATTTCTGCCTGTTTCATCAGTGAAATATGAGGCGCGTGTGGTACTTTTTAAATTGAAATAACTTTGTATAAAATCAAGATATTTCCGCAAAAATGGTTTCATTGGAAAGAAGAATGATGAAATTTGCTATTCTAATCACTTATTAATCCTAAATTTATTTATACATTTTTTTAAATTGCTAATTATTTCAAATTTCATATGAGTGAGATCTTTGGTTTTGTGAAAATATTCATTTTTCGGTACTATAATGGAATCTGCATCTGGTCAATTTGGTATCCTAGAAGAGCCCATTAATTACGCTTAACAGATTAAACCAAGTTGATACTCACGGGTGATTAGTGTTTCAGATAATGGCCCCCTGATCTGGCAGGGGTTGTGCGTATTTAGCCTTTCTTGAAAGCAAGGGTAACACATTAAGAAGACTAAATACTGATTAAAACAAATAAATAAGACTAAAGTCTGACTGGATAATATGACGTTTTTAAACGTGTACACAAATCATACAGAATCATCCATGTAACTGTTCATTACAAAAAATTTAAGCTAAAACATGTCCTAAATTTTGGTTCTAAAGAAGATGTAGGTCAAATATCAAGGGCGCTAGGTATAGTGACGTTGAATTGCAAGTGTTCAAAATGCTCAAAACGGTAAGAATATCTAGTGACAAACTTGATATGCAGGACAGAACACAAATTTTTGGTCAACGCTTTAGAAGCCGGCAATAGAATTATGGCCTACGTCGTCAGAGCCTTGATATCCTGCTACGGAGGGGACTGTCGTAAATCGTGCCAGAAATATTACCTCGCGTGTTGGGCCCTTAAAACGAATAATTTGATATCTTCTGTGTTAAGGAGACATTTTGATGTTCATATGAGTGACTTTGACGGGCATTTACCATGAATTATCTGAATTTCTCTTTATGACATAAAATTAAAAATAAAATAAAATTTCTAAACTCTACGCAGAAATACGAAATCTCTTAATTGGGTTAATTTACAATAAGGACATTGAATCAAGAAGTCATAGAGTTATGTATGATGCTTATGAATGTCAAGGAAAGTCAATCTAACAGTTGCGCAAGGCAGGAGGAGGGGGGTGGGGTTATTGTGCAATATGCGTATTGTAAAATCGATGGGAAATTTTGATACGTCTTTTGGATGTGTTAAGTGTTAAAACCGTCGGTGTATGCTATATAGATGGGTGTTTATACAAATATTTACGATTTTCTAGCTGTATAAGACAAAAAATACGTTGTTGATACGTATTTAGATGTAATTGAAATTTCGCATTGTGTATTGCGTCATGTTTCTTGAATGACCTATTAAACCACCGTTTTGTTTTTCAAACCTCTTGTTTTGATATCCAGTGCTGATTTTGAGCCGATGAAAAGGGAAAGGACTGAGAAAAACGGGAAATTCTGAAATTCATGACTTCCTTCAAGGTATCACACCGGTAATTATTTTCACTATATATTACTATAGAGGGGAAAAAATCATTAAAAATCAGTTTACAAAATTGATGCCGAATAACGCAGTCAGACACGTTCTATGTTACCTATCTCGTCTGCCGACACCAGAAAAACAACACCCTACGCGGCATTTTCGAAAAAAAATTACCCGCAAACAGGACTACCCTCAAATCCACGTGTTTTTCACATGTGTGTAAACAGCCGGAGTGCACCTCAGGAAGTAGCCTCAGCTACCAACAGCAAATAGTTCCTTTGTATACACTTGATTATTTCTACAAATTACACAAAATTTCCTAATCAGGGGTACAAAAATTAAGAGAAAAGAAGAAGAGGAAATGAGAAAAATCGCGCAAGGAAAAAAAATATTTCTTTAAATATATGGAACTACAATTGACTAAGTTCATTTTGATTGGACAATTACCGGTGTGATACCTTGAAGACAACTAAATCTTCATCAAAAAATGTCAAATTTGCACAGCAGGTGCCCGTTTTATTCATCAGTAGTATACCCCATGCACACAGCGATCGGAGCAAGATAACTGACGTAACTGGTGATTTACTTCCCCTGGGGACTATCGTGATTTCTGCCTGTTTCATCAGTGAAATATGAGGCGCGTGTGGTACTTTTTAAATTGAAATAACTTTGTATAAAATCAAGATATTTCCGCAAAAATGGTTTCATTGGAAAGAAGAATGATGAAATTTGCTATTCTAATCACTTATTAATCCTAAATTTATTTATACATTTTTTTAAATTGCTAATTATTTCAAATTTCATATGAGTGAGATCTTTGGTTTTGTGAAAATATTCATTTTTCGGTACTATAATGGAATCTGCATCTGGTCAATTTGGTATCCTAGAAGAGCCCATTAATTACGCTTAACAGATTAAACCAAGTTGATACTCACGGGTGATTAGTGTTTCAGATAATGGCCCCCTGATCTGGCAGGGGTTGTGCGTATTTAGCCTTTCTTGAAAGCAAGGGTAACACATTAAGAAGACTAAATACTGATTAAAACAAATAAATAAGACTAAAGTCTGACTGGATAATATAACGTTTTTAAACGTGTACACAAATCATACAGAATCATCCATGTAACTGTTCATTACAAAAAATTTAAGCTAAAACATGTCCTAAATTTTGGTTCTAAAGAAGATGTAGGTCAAATATCAAGGGCGCTAGGTATAGTGACGTTGAATTGCAAGTGTTCAAAATGCTCAAAACGGTAAGAATATCTAGTGACAAACTTGATATGCAGGACAGAACACAAATTTTTGGTCAACGCTTTAGAAGCCGGCAATAGAATTATGGCCTACGTCGTCAGAGCCTTGATATCCTGCTACGGAGGGGACTGTCGTAAATCGTGCCAGAAATATTACCTCGCGTGTTGGGCCCTTAAAACGAATAATTTGATATCTTCTGTGTTAAGGAGACATTTTGATGTTCATATGAGTGACTTTGACGGGCATTTACCATGAATTATCTGAATTTCTCTTTATGACATAAAATTAAAAATAAAATAAAATTTCTAAACTCTACGCAGAAATACGAAATCTCTTAATTGGGTTAATTTACAATAAGGACATTGAATCAAGAAGTCATAGAGTTATGTATGATGCTTATGAATGTCAAGGAAAGTCAATCTAACAGTTGCGCAAGGCAGGAGGAGGGGGGTGGGGTTATTGTGCAATATGCGTATTGTAAAATCGATGGGAAATTTTGATACGTCTTTTGGATGTGTTAAGTGTTAAAACCGTCGGTGTATGCTATATAGATGGGTGTTTATACAAATATTTACGATTTTCTAGCTGTATAAGACAAAAAATACGTTGTTGATACGTATTTAGATGTAATTGAAATTTCGCATTGTGTATTGCGTCATGTTTCTTGAATGACCTATTAAACCACCGTTTTGTTTTTCAAACCTCTTGTTTTGATATCCAGTGCTGATTTTGAGCCGATGAAAAGGGAAAGGACTGAGAAAAACGGGAAATTCTGAAATTCATGACTTCCTTCAAGGTATCACACCGGTAATTATTTTCACTATATATTACTATAGAGGGGAAAAAATCATTAAAAATCAGTTTACAAAATTGATGCCGAATAACGCAGTCAGACACGTTCTATGTTACCTATCTCGTCTGCCGACACCAGAAAAACAACACCCTACGCGGCATTTTCGAAAAAAAATTACCCGCAAACAGGACTACCCTCAAATCCACGTGTTTTTCACATGTGTGTAAACAGCCGGAGTGCACCTCAGGAAGTAGCCTCAGCTACCAACAGCAAATAGTTCCTTTGTATACACTTGATTATTTCTACAAATTACACAAAATTTCCTAATCAGGGGTACAAAAATTAAGAGAAAAGAAGAAGAGGAAATGAGAAAAATCGCGCAAGGAAAAAAAATATTTCTTTAAATATATGGAACTACAATTGACTAAGTTCATTTTGATTGGACAATTACCGGTGTGATACCTTGAAGACAACTAAATCTTCATCAAAAAATGTCAAATTTGCACAGCAGGTGCCCGTTTTATTCATCAGTAGTATACCCCATGCACACAGCGATCGGAGCAAGATAACTGACGTAACTGGTGATTTACTTCCCCTGGGGACTATCGTGATTTCTGCCTGTTTCATCAGTGAAATATGAGGCGCGTGTGGTACTTTTTAAATTGAAATAACTTTGTATAAAATCAAGATATTTCCGCAAAAATGGTTTCATTGGAAAGAAGAATGATGAAATTTGCTATTCTAATCACTTATTAATCCTAAATTTATTTATACATTTTTTTAAATTGCTAATTATTTCAAATTTCATATGAGTGAGATCTTTGGTTTTGTGAAAATATTCATTTTTCGGTACTATAATGGAATCTGCATCTGGTCAATTTGGTATCCTAGAAGAGCCCATTAATTACGCTTAACAGATTAAACCAAGTTGATACTCACGGGTGATTAGTGTTTCAGATAATGGCCCCCTGATCTGGCAGGGGTTGTGCGTATTTAGCCTTTCTTGAAAGCAAGGGTAACACATTAAGAAGACTAAATACTGATTAAAACAAATAAATAAGACTAAAGTCTGACTGGATAATATGACGTTTTTAAACGTGTACACAAATCATACAGAATCATCCATGTAACTGTTCATTACAAAAAATTTAAGCTAAAACATGTCCTAAATTTTGGTTCTAAAGAAGATGTAGGTCAAATATCAAGGGCGCTAGGTATAGTGACGTTGAATTGCAAGTGTTCAAAATGCTCAAAACGGTAAGAATATCTAGTGACAAACTTGATATGCAGGACAGAACACAAATTTTTGGTCAACGCTTTAGAAGCCGGCAATAGAATTATGGCCTACGTCGTCAGAGCCTTGATATCCTGCTACGGAGGGGACTGTCGTAAATCGTGCCAGAAATATTACCTCGCGTGTTGGGCCCTTAAAACGAATAATTTGATATCTTCTGTGTTAAGGAGACATTTTGATGTTCATATGAGTGACTTTGACGGGCATTTACCATGAATTATCTGAATTTCTCTTTATGACATAAAATTAAAAATAAAATAAAATTTCTAAACTCTACGCAGAAATACGAAATCTCTTAATTGGGTTAATTTACAATAAGGACATTGAATCAAGAAGTCATAGAGTTATGTATGATGCTTATGAATGTCAAGGAAAGTCAATCTAACAGTTGCGCAAGGCAGGAGGAGGGGGGTGGGGTTATTGTGCAATATGCGTATTGTAAAATCGATGGGAAATTTTGATACGTCTTTTGGATGTGTTAAGTGTTAAAACCGTCGGTGTATGCTATATAGATGGGTGTTTATACAAATATTTACGATTTTCTAGCTGTATAAGACAAAAAATACGTTGTTGATACGTATTTAGATGTAATTGAAATTTCGCATTGTGTATTGCGTCATGTTTCTTGAATGACCTATTAAACCACCGTTTTGTTTTTCAAACCTCTTGTTTTGATATCCAGTGCTGATTTTGAGCCGATGAAAAGGGAAAGGACTGAGAAAAACGGGAAATTCTGAAATTCATGACTTCCTTCAAGGTATCACACCGGTAATTATTTTCACTATATATTACTATAGAGGGGAAAAAATCATTAAAAATCAGTTTACAAAATTGATGCCGAATAACGCAGTCAGACACGTTCTATGTTACCTATCTCGTCTGCCGACACCAGAAAAACAACACCCTACGCGGCATTTTCGAAAAAAAATTACCCGCAAACAGGACTACCCTCAAATCCACGTGTTTTTCACATGTGTGTAAACAGCCGGAGTGCACCTCAGGAAGTAGCCTCAGCTACCAACAGCAAATAGTTCCTTTGTATACACTTGATTATTTCTACAAATTACACAAAATTTCCTAATCAGGGGTACAAAAATTAAGAGAAAAGAAGAAGAGGAAATGAGAAAAATCGCGCAAGGAAAAAAAATATTTCTTTAAATATATGGAACTACAATTGACTAAGTTCATTTTGATTGGACAATTACCGGTGTGATACCTTGAAGACAACTAAATCTTCATCAAAAAATGTCAAATTTGCACAGCAGGTGCCCGTTTTATTCATCAGTAGTATACCCCATGCACACAGCGATCGGAGCAAGATAACTGACGTAACTGGTGATTTACTTCCCCTGGGGACTATCGTGATTTCTGCCTGTTTCATCAGTGAAATATGAGGCGCGTGTGGTACTTTTTAAATTGAAATAACTTTGTATAAAATCAAGATATTTCCGCAAAAATGGTTTCATTGGAAAGAAGAATGATGAAATTTGCTATTCTAATCACTTATTAATCCTAAATTTATTTATACATTTTTTTAAATTGCTAATTATTTCAAATTTCATATGAGTGAGATCTTTGGTTTTGTGAAAATATTCATTTTTCGGTACTATAATGGAATCTGCATCTGGTCAATTTGGTATCCTAGAAGAGCCCATTAATTACGCTTAACAGATTAAACCAAGTTGATACTCACGGGTGATTAGTGTTTCAGATAATGGCCCCCTGATCTGGCAGGGGTTGTGCGTATTTAGCCTTTCTTGAAAGCAAGGGTAACACATTAAGAAGACTAAATACTGATTAAAACAAATAAATAAGACTAAAGTCTGACTGGATAATATGACGTTTTTAAACGTGTACACAAATCATACAGAATCATCCATGTAACTGTTCATTACAAAAAATTTAAGCTAAAACATGTCCTAAATTTTGGTTCTAAAGAAGATGTAGGTCAAATATCAAGGGCGCTAGGTATAGTGACGTTGAATTGCAAGTGTTCAAAATGCTCAAAACGGTAAGAATATCTAGTGACAAACTTGATATGCAGGACAGAACACAAATTTTTGGTCAACGCTTTAGAAGCCGGCAATAGAATTATGGCCTACGTCGTCAGAGCCTTGATATCCTGCTACGGAGGGGACTGTCGTAAATCGTGCCAGAAATATTACCTCGCGTGTTGGGCCCTTAAAACGAATAATTTGATATCTTCTGTGTTAAGGAGACATTTTGATGTTCATATGAGTGACTTTGACGGGCATTTACCATGAATTATCTGAATTTCTCTTTATGACATAAAATTAAAAATAAAATAAAATTTCTAAACTCTACGCAGAAATACGAAATCTCTTAATTGGGTTAATTTACAATAAGGACATTGAATCAAGAAGTCATAGAGTTATGTATGATGCTTATGAATGTCAAGGAAAGTCAATCTAACAGTTGCGCAAGGCAGGAGGAGGGGGGTGGGGTTATTGTGCAATATGCGTATTGTAAAATCGATGGGAAATTTTGATACGTCTTTTGGATGTGTTAAGTGTTAAAACCGTCGGTGTATGCTATATAGATGGGTGTTTATACAAATATTTACGATTTTCTAGCTGTATAAGACAAAAAATACGTTGTTGATACGTATTTAGATGTAATTGAAATTTCGCATTGTGTATTGCGTCATGTTTCTTGAATGACCTATTAAACCACCGTTTTGTTTTTCAAACCTCTTGTTTTGATATCCAGTGCTGATTTTGAGCCGATGAAAAGGGAAAGGACTGAGAAAAACGGGAAATTCTGAAATTCATGACTTCCTTCAAGGTATCACACCGGTAATTATTTTCACTATATATTACTATAGAGGGGAAAAAATCATTAAAAATCAGTTTACAAAATTGATGCCGAATAACGCAGTCAGACACGTTCTATGTTACCTATCTCGTCTGCCGACACCAGAAAAACAACACCCTACGCGGCATTTTCGAAAAAAAATTACCCGCAAACAGGACTACCCTCAAATCCACGTGTTTTTCACATGTGTGTAAACAGCCGGAGTGCACCTCAGGAAGTAGCCTCAGCTACCAACAGCAAATAGTTCCTTTGTATACACTTGATTATTTCTACAAATTACACAAAATTTCCTAATCAGGGGTACAAAAATTAAGAGAAAAGAAGAAGAGGAAATGAGAAAAATCGCGCAAGGAAAAAAAATATTTCTTTAAATATATGGAACTACAATTGACTAAGTTCATTTTGATTGGACAATTACCGGTGTGATACCTTGAAGACAACTAAATCTTCATCAAAAAATGTCAAATTTGCACAGCAGGTGCCCGTTTTATTCATCAGTAGTATACCCCATGCACACAGCGATCGGAGCAAGATAACTGACGTAACTGGTGATTTACTTCCCCTGGGGACTATCGTGATTTCTGCCTGTTTCATCAGTGAAATATGAGGCGCGTGTGGTACTTTTTAAATTGAAATAACTTTGTATAAAATCAAGATATTTCCGCAAAAATGGTTTCATTGGAAAGAAGAATGATGAAATTTGCTATTCTAATCACTTATTAATCCTAAATTTATTTATACATTTTTTTAAATTGCTAATTATTTCAAATTTCATATGAGTGAGATCTTTGGTTTTGTGAAAATATTCATTTTTCGGTACTATAATGGAATCTGCATCTGGTCAATTTGGTATCCTAGAAGAGCCCATTAATTACGCTTAACAGATTAAACCAAGTTGATACTCACGGGTGATTAGTGTTTCAGATAATGGCCCCCTGATCTGGCAGGGGTTGTGCGTATTTAGCCTTTCTTGAAAGCAAGGGTAACACATTAAGAAGACTAAATACTGATTAAAACAAATAAATAAGACTAAAGTCTGACTGGATAATATGACGTTTTTAAACGTGTACACAAATCATACAGAATCATCCATGTAACTGTTCATTACAAAAAATTTAAGCTAAAACATGTCCTAAATTTTGGTTCTAAAGAAGATGTAGGTCAAATATCAAGGGCGCTAGGTATAGTGACGTTGAATTGCAAGTGTTCAAAATGCTCAAAACGGTAAGAATATCTAGTGACAAACTTGATATGCAGGACAGAACACAAATTTTTGGTCAACGCTTTAGAAGCCGGCAATAGAATTATGGCCTACGTCGTCAGAGCCTTGATATCCTGCTACGGAGGGGACTGTCGTAAATCGTGCCAGAAATATTACCTCGCGTGTTGGGCCCTTAAAACGAATAATTTGATATCTTCTGTGTTAAGGAGACATTTTGATGTTCATATGAGTGACTTTGACGGGCATTTACCATGAATTATCTGAATTTCTCTTTATGACATAAAATTAAAAATAAAATAAAATTTCTAAACTCTACGCAGAAATACGAAATCTCTTAATTGGGTTAATTTACAATAAGGACATTGAATCAAGAAGTCATAGAGTTATGTATGATGCTTATGAATGTCAAGGAAAGTCAATCTAACAGTTGCGCAAGGCAGGAGGAGGGGGGTGGGGTTATTGTGCAATATGCGTATTGTAAAATCGATGGGAAATTTTGATACGTCTTTTGGATGTGTTAAGTGTTAAAACCGTCGGTGTATGCTATATAGATGGGTGTTTATACAAATATTTACGATTTTCTAGCTGTATAAGACAAAAAATACGTTGTTGATACGTATTTAGATGTAATTGAAATTTCGCATTGTGTATTGCGTCATGTTTCTTGAATGACCTATTAAACCACCGTTTTGTTTTTCAAACCTCTTGTTTTGATATCCAGTGCTGATTTTGAGCCGATGAAAAGGGAAAGGACTGAGAAAAACGGGAAATTCTGAAATTCATGACTTCCTTCAAGGTATCACACCGGTAATTATTTTCACTATATATTACTATAGAGGGGAAAAAATCATTAAAAATCAGTTTACAAAATTGATGCCGAATAACGCAGTCAGACACGTTCTATGTTACCTATCTCGTCTGCCGACACCAGAAAAACAACACCCTACGCGGCATTTTCGAAAAAAAATTACCCGCAAACAGGACTACCCTCAAATCCACGTGTTTTTCACATGTGTGTAAACAGCCGGAGTGCACCTCAGGAAGTAGCCTCAGCTACCAACAGCAAATAGTTCCTTTGTATACACTTGATTATTTCTACAAATTACACAAAATTTCCTAATCAGGGGTACAAAAATTAAGAGAAAAGAAGAAGAGGAAATGAGAAAAATCGCGCAAGGAAAAAAAATATTTCTTTAAATATATGGAACTACAATTGACTAAGTTCATTTTGATTGGACAATTACCGGTGTGATACCTTGAAGACAACTAAATCTTCATCAAAAAATGTCAAATTTGCACAGCAGGTGCCCGTTTTATTCATCAGTAGTATACCCCATGCACACAGCGATCGGAGCAAGATAACTGACGTAACTGGTGATTTACTTCCCCTGGGGACTATCGTGATTTCTGCCTGTTTCATCAGTGAAATATGAGGCGCGTGTGGTACTTTTTAAATTGAAATAACTTTGTATAAAATCAAGATATTTCCGCAAAAATGGTTTCATTGGAAAGAAGAATGATGAAATTTGCTATTCTAATCACTTATTAATCCTAAATTTATTTATACATTTTTTTAAATTGCTAATTATTTCAAATTTCATATGAGTGAGATCTTTGGTTTTGTGAAAATATTCATTTTTCGGTACTATAATGGAATCTGCATCTGGTCAATTTGGTATCCTAGAAGAGCCCATTAATTACGCTTAACAGATTAAACCAAGTTGATACTCACGGGTGATTAGTGTTTCAGATAATGGCCCCCTGATCTGGCAGGGGTTGTGCGTATTTAGCCTTTCTTGAAAGCAAGGGTAACACATTAAGAAGACTAAATACTGATTAAAACAAATAAATAAGACTAAAGTCTGACTGGATAATATGACGTTTTTAAACGTGTACACAAATCATACAGAATCATCCATGTAACTGTTCATTACAAAAAATTTAAGCTAAAACATGTCCTAAATTTTGGTTCTAAAGAAGATGTAGGTCAAATATCAAGGGCGCTAGGTATAGTGACGTTGAATTGCAAGTGTTCAAAATGCTCAAAACGGTAAGAATATCTAGTGACAAACTTGATATGCAGGACAGAACACAAATTTTTGGTCAACGCTTTAGAAGCCGGCAATAGAATTATGGCCTACGTCGTCAGAGCCTTGATATCCTGCTACGGAGGGGACTGTCGTAAATCGTGCCAGAAATATTACCTCGCGTGTTGGGCCCTTAAAACGAATAATTTGATATCTTCTGTGTTAAGGAGACATTTTGATGTTCATATGAGTGACTTTGACGGGCATTTACCATGAATTATCTGAATTTCTCTTTATGACATAAAATTAAAAATAAAATAAAATTTCTAAACTCTACGCAGAAATACGAAATCTCTTAATTGGGTTAATTTACAATAAGGACATTGAATCAAGAAGTCATAGAGTTATGTATGATGCTTATGAATGTCAAGGAAAGTCAATCTAACAGTTGCGCAAGGCAGGAGGAGGGGGGTGGGGTTATTGTGCAATATGCGTATTGTAAAATCGATGGGAAATTTTGATACGTCTTTTGGATGTGTTAAGTGTTAAAACCGTCGGTGTATGCTATATAGATGGGTGTTTATACAAATATTTACGATTTTCTAGCTGTATAAGACAAAAAATACGTTGTTGATACGTATTTAGATGTAATTGAAATTTCGCATTGTGTATTGCGTCATGTTTCTTGAATGACCTATTAAACCACCGTTTTGTTTTTCAAACCTCTTGTTTTGATATCCAGTGCTGATTTTGAGCCGATGAAAAGGGAAAGGACTGAGAAAAACGGGAAATTCTGAAATTCATGACTTCCTTCAAGGTATCACACCGGTAATTATTTTCACTATATATTACTATAGAGGGGAAAAAATCATTAAAAATCAGTTTACAAAATTGATGCCGAATAACGCAGTCAGACACGTTCTATGTTACCTATCTCGTCTGCCGACACCAGAAAAACAACACCCTACGCGGCATTTTCGAAAAAAAATTACCCGCAAACAGGACTACCCTCAAATCCACGTGTTTTTCACATGTGTGTAAACAGCCGGAGTGCACCTCAGGAAGTAGCCTCAGCTACCAACAGCAAATAGTTCCTTTGTATACACTTGATTATTTCTACAAATTACACAAAATTTCCTAATCAGGGGTACAAAAATTAAGAGAAAAGAAGAAGAGGAAATGAGAAAAATCGCGCAAGGAAAAAAAATATTTCTTTAAATATATGGAACTACAATTGACTAAGTTCATTTTGATTGGACAATTACCGGTGTGATACCTTGAAGACAACTAAATCTTCATCAAAAAATGTCAAATTTGCACAGCAGGTGCCCGTTTTATTCATCAGTAGTATACCCCATGCACACAGCGATCGGAGCAAGATAACTGACGTAACTGGTGATTTACTTCCCCTGGGGACTATCGTGATTTCTGCCTGTTTCATCAGTGAAATATGAGGCGCGTGTGGTACTTTTTAAATTGAAATAACTTTGTATAAAATCAAGATATTTCCGCAAAAATGGTTTCATTGGAAAGAAGAATGATGAAATTTGCTATTCTAATCACTTATTAATCCTAAATTTATTTATACATTTTTTTAAATTGCTAATTATTTCAAATTTCATATGAGTGAGATCTTTGGTTTTGTGAAAATATTCATTTTTCGGTACTATAATGGAATCTGCATCTGGTCAATTTGGTATCCTAGAAGAGCCCATTAATTACGCTTAACAGATTAAACCAAGTTGATACTCACGGGTGATTAGTGTTTCAGATAATGGCCCCCTGATCTGGCAGGGGTTGTGCGTATTTAGCCTTTCTTGAAAGCAAGGGTAACACATTAAGAAGACTAAATACTGATTAAAACAAATAAATAAGACTAAAGTCTGACTGGATAATATGACGTTTTTAAACGTGTACACAAATCATACAGAATCATCCATGTAACTGTTCATTACAAAAAATTTAAGCTAAAACATGTCCTAAATTTTGGTTCTAAAGAAGATGTAGGTCAAATATCAAGGGCGCTAGGTATAGTGACGTTGAATTGCAAGTGTTCAAAATGCTCAAAACGGTAAGAATATCTAGTGACAAACTTGATATGCAGGACAGAACACAAATTTTTGGTCAACGCTTTAGAAGCCGGCAATAGAATTATGGCCTACGTCGTCAGAGCCTTGATATCCTGCTACGGAGGGGACTGTCGTAAATCGTGCCAGAAATATTACCTCGCGTGTTGGGCCCTTAAAACGAATAATTTGATATCTTCTGTGTTAAGGAGACATTTTGATGTTCATATGAGTGACTTTGACGGGCATTTACCATGAATTATCTGAATTTCTCTTTATGACATAAAATTAAAAATAAAATAAAATTTCTAAACTCTACGCAGAAATACGAAATCTCTTAATTGGGTTAATTTACAATAAGGACATTGAATCAAGAAGTCATAGAGTTATGTATGATGCTTATGAATGTCAAGGAAAGTCAATCTAACAGTTGCGCAAGGCAGGAGGAGGGGGGTGGGGTTATTGTGCAATATGCGTATTGTAAAATCGATGGGAAATTTTGATACGTCTTTTGGATGTGTTAAGTGTTAAAACCGTCGGTGTATGCTATATAGATGGGTGTTTATACAAATATTTACGATTTTCTAGCTGTATAAGACAAAAAATACGTTGTTGATACGTATTTAGATGTAATTGAAATTTCGCATTGTGTATTGCGTCATGTTTCTTGAATGACCTATTAAACCACCGTTTTGTTTTTCAAACCTCTTGTTTTGATATCCAGTGCTGATTTTGAGCCGATGAAAAGGGAAAGGACTGAGAAAAACGGGAAATTCTGAAATTCATGACTTCCTTCAAGGTATCACACCGGTAATTATTTTCACTATATATTACTATAGAGGGGAAAAAATCATTAAAAATCAGTTTACAAAATTGATGCCGAATAACGCAGTCAGACACGTTCTATGTTACCTATCTCGTCTGCCGACACCAGAAAAACAACACCCTACGCGGCATTTTCGAAAAAAAATTACCCGCAAACAGGACTACCCTCAAATCCACGTGTTTTTCACATGTGTGTAAACAGCCGGAGTGCACCTCAGGAAGTAGCCTCAGCTACCAACAGCAAATAGTTCCTTTGTATACACTTGATTATTTCTACAAATTACACAAAATTTCCTAATCAGGGGTACAAAAATTAAGAGAAAAGAAGAAGAGGAAATGAGAAAAATCGCGCAAGGAAAAAAAATATTTCTTTAAATATATGGAACTACAATTGACTAAGTTCATTTTGATTGGACAATTACCGGTGTGATACCTTGAAGACAACTAAATCTTCATCAAAAAATGTCAAATTTGCACAGCAGGTGCCCGTTTTATTCATCAGTAGTATACCCCATGCACACAGCGATCGGAGCAAGATAACTGACGTAACTGGTGATTTACTTCCCCTGGGGACTATCGTGATTTCTGCCTGTTTCATCAGTGAAATATGAGGCGCGTGTGGTACTTTTTAAATTGAAATAACTTTGTATAAAATCAAGATATTTCCGCAAAAATGGTTTCATTGGAAAGAAGAATGATGAAATTTGCTATTCTAATCACTTATTAATCCTAAATTTATTTATACATTTTTTTAAATTGCTAATTATTTCAAATTTCATATGAGTGAGATCTTTGGTTTTGTGAAAATATTCATTTTTCGGTACTATAATGGAATCTGCATCTGGTCAATTTGGTATCCTAGAAGAGCCCATTAATTACGCTTAACAGATTAAACCAAGTTGATACTCACGGGTGATTAGTGTTTCAGATAATGGCCCCCTGATCTGGCAGGGGTTGTGCGTATTTAGCCTTTCTTGAAAGCAAGGGTAACACATTAAGAAGACTAAATACTGATTAAAACAAATAAATAAGACTAAAGTCTGACTGGATAATATGACGTTTTTAAACGTGTACACAAATCATACAGAATCATCCATGTAACTGTTCATTACAAAAAATTTAAGCTAAAACATGTCCTAAATTTTGGTTCTAAAGAAGATGTAGGTCAAATATCAAGGGCGCTAGGTATAGTGACGTTGAATTGCAAGTGTTCAAAATGCTCAAAACGGTAAGAATATCTAGTGACAAACTTGATATGCAGGACAGAACACAAATTTTTGGTCAACGCTTTAGAAGCCGGCAATAGAATTATGGCCTACGTCGTCAGAGCCTTGATATCCTGCTACGGAGGGGACTGTCGTAAATCGTGCCAGAAATATTACCTCGCGTGTTGGGCCCTTAAAACGAATAATTTGATATCTTCTGTGTTAAGGAGACATTTTGATGTTCATATGAGTGACTTTGACGGGCATTTACCATGAATTATCTGAATTTCTCTTTATGACATAAAATTAAAAATAAAATAAAATTTCTAAACTCTACGCAGAAATACGAAATCTCTTAATTGGGTTAATTTACAATAAGGACATTGAATCAAGAAGTCATAGAGTTATGTATGATGCTTATGAATGTCAAGGAAAGTCAATCTAACAGTTGCGCAAGGCAGGAGGAGGGGGGTGGGGTTATTGTGCAATATGCGTATTGTAAAATCGATGGGAAATTTTGATACGTCTTTTGGATGTGTTAAGTGTTAAAACCGTCGGTGTATGCTATATAGATGGGTGTTTATACAAATATTTACGATTTTCTAGCTGTATAAGACAAAAAATACGTTGTTGATACGTATTTAGATGTAATTGAAATTTCGCATTGTGTATTGCGTCATGTTTCTTGAATGACCTATTAAACCACCGTTTTGTTTTTCAAACCTCTTGTTTTGATATCCAGTGCTGATTTTGAGCCGATGAAAAGGGAAAGGACTGAGAAAAACGGGAAATTCTGAAATTCATGACTTCCTTCAAGGTATCACACCGGTAATTATTTTCACTATATATTACTATAGAGGGGAAAAAATCATTAAAAATCAGTTTACAAAATTGATGCCGAATAACGCAGTCAGACACGTTCTATGTTACCTATCTCGTCTGCCGACACCAGAAAAACAACACCCTACGCGGCATTTTCGAAAAAAAATTACCCGCAAACAGGACTACCCTCAAATCCACGTGTTTTTCACATGTGTGTAAACAGCCGGAGTGCACCTCAGGAAGTAGCCTCAGCTACCAACAGCAAATAGTTCCTTTGTATACACTTGATTATTTCTACAAATTACACAAAATTTCCTAATCAGGGGTACAAAAATTAAGAGAAAAGAAGAAGAGGAAATGAGAAAAATCGCGCAAGGAAAAAAAATATTTCTTTAAATATATGGAACTACAATTGACTAAGTTCATTTTGATTGGACAATTACCGGTGTGATACCTTGAAGACAACTAAATCTTCATCAAAAAATGTCAAATTTGCACAGCAGGTGCCCGTTTTATTCATCAGTAGTATACCCCATGCACACAGCGATCGGAGCAAGATAACTGACGTAACTGGTGATTTACTTCCCCTGGGGACTATCGTGATTTCTGCCTGTTTCATCAGTGAAATATGAGGCGCGTGTGGTACTTTTTAAATTGAAATAACTTTGTATAAAATCAAGATATTTCCGCAAAAATGGTTTCATTGGAAAGAAGAATGATGAAATTTGCTATTCTAATCACTTATTAATCCTAAATTTATTTATACATTTTTTTAAATTGCTAATTATTTCAAATTTCATATGAGTGAGATCTTTGGTTTTGTGAAAATATTCATTTTTCGGTACTATAATGGAATCTGCATCTGGTCAATTTGGTATCCTAGAAGAGCCCATTAATTACGCTTAACAGATTAAACCAAGTTGATACTCACGGGTGATTAGTGTTTCAGATAATGGCCCCCTGATCTGGCAGGGGTTGTGCGTATTTAGCCTTTCTTGAAAGCAAGGGTAACACATTAAGAAGACTAAATACTGATTAAAACAAATAAATAAGACTAAAGTCTGACTGGATAATATGACGTTTTTAAACGTGTACACAAATCATACAGAATCATCCATGTAACTGTTCATTACAAAAAATTTAAGCTAAAACATGTCCTAAATTTTGGTTCTAAAGAAGATGTAGGTCAAATATCAAGGGCGCTAGGTATAGTGACGTTGAATTGCAAGTGTTCAAAATGCTCAAAACGGTAAGAATATCTAGTGACAAACTTGATATGCAGGACAGAACACAAATTTTTGGTCAACGCTTTAGAAGCCGGCAATAGAATTATGGCCTACGTCGTCAGAGCCTTGATATCCTGCTACGGAGGGGACTGTCGTAAATCGTGCCAGAAATATTACCTCGCGTGTTGGGCCCTTAAAACGAATAATTTGATATCTTCTGTGTTAAGGAGACATTTTGATGTTCATATGAGTGACTTTGACGGGCATTTACCATGAATTATCTGAATTTCTCTTTATGACATAAAATTAAAAATAAAATAAAATTTCTAAACTCTACGCAGAAATACGAAATCTCTTAATTGGGTTAATTTACAATAAGGACATTGAATCAAGAAGTCATAGAGTTATGTATGATGCTTATGAATGTCAAGGAAAGTCAATCTAACAGTTGCGCAAGGCAGGAGGAGGGGGGTGGGGTTATTGTGCAATATGCGTATTGTAAAATCGATGGGAAATTTTGATACGTCTTTTGGATGTGTTAAGTGTTAAAACCGTCGGTGTATGCTATATAGATGGGTGTTTATACAAATATTTACGATTTTCTAGCTGTATAAGACAAAAAATACGTTGTTGATACGTATTTAGATGTAATTGAAATTTCGCATTGTGTATTGCGTCATGTTTCTTGAATGACCTATTAAACCACCGTTTTGTTTTTCAAACCTCTTGTTTTGATATCCAGTGCTGATTTTGAGCCGATGAAAAGGGAAAGGACTGAGAAAAACGGGAAATTCTGAAATTCATGACTTCCTTCAAGGTATCACACCGGTAATTATTTTCACTATATATTACTATAGAGGGGAAAAAATCATTAAAAATCAGTTTACAAAATTGATGCCGAATAACGCAGTCAGACACGTTCTATGTTACCTATCTCGTCTGCCGACACCAGAAAAACAACACCCTACGCGGCATTTTCGAAAAAAAATTACCCGCAAACAGGACTACCCTCAAATCCACGTGTTTTTCACATGTGTGTAAACAGCCGGAGTGCACCTCAGGAAGTAGCCTCAGCTACCAACAGCAAATAGTTCCTTTGTATACACTTGATTATTTCTACAAATTACACAAAATTTCCTAATCAGGGGTACAAAAATTAAGAGAAAAGAAGAAGAGGAAATGAGAAAAATCGCGCAAGGAAAAAAAATATTTCTTTAAATATATGGAACTACAATTGACTAAGTTCATTTTGATTGGACAATTACCGGTGTGATACCTTGAAGACAACTAAATCTTCATCAAAAAATGTCAAATTTGCACAGCAGGTGCCCGTTTTATTCATCAGTAGTATACCCCATGCACACAGCGATCGGAGCAAGATAACTGACGTAACTGGTGATTTACTTCCCCTGGGGACTATCGTGATTTCTGCCTGTTTCATCAGTGAAATATGAGGCGCGTGTGGTACTTTTTAAATTGAAATAACTTTGTATAAAATCAAGATATTTCCGCAAAAATGGTTTCATTGGAAAGAAGAATGATGAAATTTGCTATTCTAATCACTTATTAATCCTAAATTTATTTATACATTTTTTTAAATTGCTAATTATTTCAAATTTCATATGAGTGAGATCTTTGGTTTTGTGAAAATATTCATTTTTCGGTACTATAATGGAATCTGCATCTGGTCAATTTGGTATCCTAGAAGAGCCCATTAATTACGCTTAACAGATTAAACCAAGTTGATACTCACGGGTGATTAGTGTTTCAGATAATGGCCCCCTGATCTGGCAGGGGTTGTGCGTATTTAGCCTTTCTTGAAAGCAAGGGTAACACATTAAGAAGACTAAATACTGATTAAAACAAATAAATAAGACTAAAGTCTGACTGGATAATATGACGTTTTTAAACGTGTACACAAATCATACAGAATCATCCATGTAACTGTTCATTACAAAAAATTTAAGCTAAAACATGTCCTAAATTTTGGTTCTAAAGAAGATGTAGGTCAAATATCAAGGGCGCTAGGTATAGTGACGTTGAATTGCAAGTGTTCAAAATGCTCAAAACGGTAAGAATATCTAGTGACAAACTTGATATGCAGGACAGAACACAAATTTTTGGTCAACGCTTTAGAAGCCGGCAATAGAATTATGGCCTACGTCGTCAGAGCCTTGATATCCTGCTACGGAGGGGACTGTCGTAAATCGTGCCAGAAATATTACCTCGCGTGTTGGGCCCTTAAAACGAATAATTTGATATCTTCTGTGTTAAGGAGACATTTTGATGTTCATATGAGTGACTTTGACGGGCATTTACCATGAATTATCTGAATTTCTCTTTATGACATAAAATTAAAAATAAAATAAAATTTCTAAACTCTACGCAGAAATACGAAATCTCTTAATTGGGTTAATTTACAATAAGGACATTGAATCAAGAAGTCATAGAGTTATGTATGATGCTTATGAATGTCAAGGAAAGTCAATCTAACAGTTGCGCAAGGCAGGAGGAGGGGGGTGGGGTTATTGTGCAATATGCGTATTGTAAAATCGATGGGAAATTTTGATACGTCTTTTGGATGTGTTAAGTGTTAAAACCGTCGGTGTATGCTATATAGATGGGTGTTTATACAAATATTTACGATTTTCTAGCTGTATAAGACAAAAAATACGTTGTTGATACGTATTTAGATGTAATTGAAATTTCGCATTGTGTATTGCGTCATGTTTCTTGAATGACCTATTAAACCACCGTTTTGTTTTTCAAACCTCTTGTTTTGATATCCAGTGCTGATTTTGAGCCGATGAAAAGGGAAAGGACTGAGAAAAACGGGAAATTCTGAAATTCATGACTTCCTTCAAGGTATCACACCGGTAATTATTTTCACTATATATTACTATAGAGGGGAAAAAATCATTAAAAATCAGTTTACAAAATTGATGCCGAATAACGCAGTCAGACACGTTCTATGTTACCTATCTCGTCTGCCGACACCAGAAAAACAACACCCTACGCGGCATTTTCGAAAAAAAATTACCCGCAAACAGGACTACCCTCAAATCCACGTGTTTTTCACATGTGTGTAAACAGCCGGAGTGCACCTCAGGAAGTAGCCTCAGCTACCAACAGCAAATAGTTCCTTTGTATACACTTGATTATTTCTACAAATTACACAAAATTTCCTAATCAGGGGTACAAAAATTAAGAGAAAAGAAGAAGAGGAAATGAGAAAAATCGCGCAAGGAAAAAAAATATTTCTTTAAATATATGGAACTACAATTGACTAAGTTCATTTTGATTGGACAATTACCGGTGTGATACCTTGAAGACAACTAAATCTTCATCAAAAAATGTCAAATTTGCACAGCAGGTGCCCGTTTTATTCATCAGTAGTATACCCCATGCACACAGCGATCGGAGCAAGATAACTGACGTAACTGGTGATTTACTTCCCCTGGGGACTATCGTGATTTCTGCCTGTTTCATCAGTGAAATATGAGGCGCGTGTGGTACTTTTTAAATTGAAATAACTTTGTATAAAATCAAGATATTTCCGCAAAAATGGTTTCATTGGAAAGAAGAATGATGAAATTTGCTATTCTAATCACTTATTAATCCTAAATTTATTTATACATTTTTTTAAATTGCTAATTATTTCAAATTTCATATGAGTGAGATCTTTGGTTTTGTGAAAATATTCATTTTTCGGTACTATAATGGAATCTGCATCTGGTCAATTTGGTATCCTAGAAGAGCCCATTAATTACGCTTAACAGATTAAACCAAGTTGATACTCACGGGTGATTAGTGTTTCAGATAATGGCCCCCTGATCTGGCAGGGGTTGTGCGTATTTAGCCTTTCTTGAAAGCAAGGGTAACACATTAAGAAGACTAAATACTGATTAAAACAAATAAATAAGACTAAAGTCTGACTGGATAATATGACGTTTTTAAACGTGTACACAAATCATACAGAATCATCCATGTAACTGTTCATTACAAAAAATTTAAGCTAAAACATGTCCTAAATTTTGGTTCTAAAGAAGATGTAGGTCAAATATCAAGGGCGCTAGGTATAGTGACGTTGAATTGCAAGTGTTCAAAATGCTCAAAACGGTAAGAATATCTAGTGACAAACTTGATATGCAGGACAGAACACAAATTTTTGGTCAACGCTTTAGAAGCCGGCAATAGAATTATGGCCTACGTCGTCAGAGCCTTGATATCCTGCTACGGAGGGGACTGTCGTAAATCGTGCCAGAAATATTACCTCGCGTGTTGGGCCCTTAAAACGAATAATTTGATATCTTCTGTGTTAAGGAGACATTTTGATGTTCATATGAGTGACTTTGACGGGCATTTACCATGAATTATCTGAATTTCTCTTTATGACATAAAATTAAAAATAAAATAAAATTTCTAAACTCTACGCAGAAATACGAAATCTCTTAATTGGGTTAATTTACAATAAGGACATTGAATCAAGAAGTCATAGAGTTATGTATGATGCTTATGAATGTCAAGGAAAGTCAATCTAACAGTTGCGCAAGGCAGGAGGAGGGGGGTGGGGTTATTGTGCAATATGCGTATTGTAAAATCGATGGGAAATTTTGATACGTCTTTTGGATGTGTTAAGTGTTAAAACCGTCGGTGTATGCTATATAGATGGGTGTTTATACAAATATTTACGATTTTCTAGCTGTATAAGACAAAAAATACGTTGTTGATACGTATTTAGATGTAATTGAAATTTCGCATTGTGTATTGCGTCATGTTTCTTGAATGACCTATTAAACCACCGTTTTGTTTTTCAAACCTCTTGTTTTGATATCCAGTGCTGATTTTGAGCCGATGAAAAGGGAAAGGACTGAGAAAAACGGGAAATTCTGAAATTCATGACTTCCTTCAAGGTATCACACCGGTAATTATTTTCACTATATATTACTATAGAGGGGAAAAAATCATTAAAAATCAGTTTACAAAATTGATGCCGAATAACGCAGTCAGACACGTTCTATGTTACCTATCTCGTCTGCCGACACCAGAAAAACAACACCCTACGCGGCATTTTCGAAAAAAAATTACCCGCAAACAGGACTACCCTCAAATCCACGTGTTTTTCACATGTGTGTAAACAGCCGGAGTGCACCTCAGGAAGTAGCCTCAGCTACCAACAGCAAATAGTTCCTTTGTATACACTTGATTATTTCTACAAATTACACAAAATTTCCTAATCAGGGGTACAAAAATTAAGAGAAAAGAAGAAGAGGAAATGAGAAAAATCGCGCAAGGAAAAAAAATATTTCTTTAAATATATGGAACTACAATTGACTAAGTTCATTTTGATTGGACAATTACCGGTGTGATACCTTGAAGACAACTAAATCTTCATCAAAAAATGTCAAATTTGCACAGCAGGTGCCCGTTTTATTCATCAGTAGTATACCCCATGCACACAGCGATCGGAGCAAGATAACTGACGTAACTGGTGATTTACTTCCCCTGGGGACTATCGTGATTTCTGCCTGTTTCATCAGTGAAATATGAGGCGCGTGTGGTACTTTTTAAATTGAAATAACTTTGTATAAAATCAAGATATTTCCGCAAAAATGGTTTCATTGGAAAGAAGAATGATGAAATTTGCTATTCTAATCACTTATTAATCCTAAATTTATTTATACATTTTTTTAAATTGCTAATTATTTCAAATTTCATATGAGTGAGATCTTTGGTTTTGTGAAAATATTCATTTTTCGGTACTATAATGGAATCTGCATCTGGTCAATTTGGTATCCTAGAAGAGCCCATTAATTACGCTTAACAGATTAAACCAAGTTGATACTCACGGGTGATTAGTGTTTCAGATAATGGCCCCCTGATCTGGCAGGGGTTGTGCGTATTTAGCCTTTCTTGAAAGCAAGGGTAACACATTAAGAAGACTAAATACTGATTAAAACAAATAAATAAGACTAAAGTCTGACTGGATAATATGACGTTTTTAAACGTGTACACAAATCATACAGAATCATCCATGTAACTGTTCATTACAAAAAATTTAAGCTAAAACATGTCCTAAATTTTGGTTCTAAAGAAGATGTAGGTCAAATATCAAGGGCGCTAGGTATAGTGACGTTGAATTGCAAGTGTTCAAAATGCTCAAAACGGTAAGAATATCTAGTGACAAACTTGATATGCAGGACAGAACACAAATTTTTGGTCAACGCTTTAGAAGCCGGCAATAGAATTATGGCCTACGTCGTCAGAGCCTTGATATCCTGCTACGGAGGGGACTGTCGTAAATCGTGCCAGAAATATTACCTCGCGTGTTGGGCCCTTAAAACGAATAATTTGATATCTTCTGTGTTAAGGAGACATTTTGATGTTCATATGAGTGACTTTGACGGGCATTTACCATGAATTATCTGAATTTCTCTTTATGACATAAAATTAAAAATAAAATAAAATTTCTAAACTCTACGCAGAAATACGAAATCTCTTAATTGGGTTAATTTACAATAAGGACATTGAATCAAGAAGTCATAGAGTTATGTATGATGCTTATGAATGTCAAGGAAAGTCAATCTAACAGTTGCGCAAGGCAGGAGGAGGGGGGTGGGGTTATTGTGCAATATGCGTATTGTAAAATCGATGGGAAATTTTGATACGTCTTTTGGATGTGTTAAGTGTTAAAACCGTCGGTGTATGCTATATAGATGGGTGTTTATACAAATATTTACGATTTTCTAGCTGTATAAGACAAAAAATACGTTGTTGATACGTATTTAGATGTAATTGAAATTTCGCATTGTGTATTGCGTCATGTTTCTTGAATGACCTATTAAACCACCGTTTTGTTTTTCAAACCTCTTGTTTTGATATCCAGTGCTGATTTTGAGCCGATGAAAAGGGAAAGGACTGAGAAAAACGGGAAATTCTGAAATTCATGACTTCCTTCAAGGTATCACACCGGTAATTATTTTCACTATATATTACTATAGAGGGGAAAAAATCATTAAAAATCAGTTTACAAAATTGATGCCGAATAACGCAGTCAGACACGTTCTATGTTACCTATCTCGTCTGCCGACACCAGAAAAACAACACCCTACGCGGCATTTTCGAAAAAAAATTACCCGCAAACAGGACTACCCTCAAATCCACGTGTTTTTCACATGTGTGTAAACAGCCGGAGTGCACCTCAGGAAGTAGCCTCAGCTACCAACAGCAAATAGTTCCTTTGTATACACTTGATTATTTCTACAAATTACACAAAATTTCCTAATCAGGGGTACAAAAATTAAGAGAAAAGAAGAAGAGGAAATGAGAAAAATCGCGCAAGGAAAAAAAATATTTCTTTAAATATATGGAACTACAATTGACTAAGTTCATTTTGATTGGACAATTACCGGTGTGATACCTTGAAGACAACTAAATCTTCATCAAAAAATGTCAAATTTGCACAGCAGGTGCCCGTTTTATTCATCAGTAGTATACCCCATGCACACAGCGATCGGAGCAAGATAACTGACGTAACTGGTGATTTACTTCCCCTGGGGACTATCGTGATTTCTGCCTGTTTCATCAGTGAAATATGAGGCGCGTGTGGTACTTTTTAAATTGAAATAACTTTGTATAAAATCAAGATATTTCCGCAAAAATGGTTTCATTGGAAAGAAGAATGATGAAATTTGCTATTCTAATCACTTATTAATCCTAAATTTATTTATACATTTTTTTAAATTGCTAATTATTTCAAATTTCATATGAGTGAGATCTTTGGTTTTGTGAAAATATTCATTTTTCGGTACTATAATGGAATCTGCATCTGGTCAATTTGGTATCCTAGAAGAGCCCATTAATTACGCTTAACAGATTAAACCAAGTTGATACTCACGGGTGATTAGTGTTTCAGATAATGGCCCCCTGATCTGGCAGGGGTTGTGCGTATTTAGCCTTTCTTGAAAGCAAGGGTAACACATTAAGAAGACTAAATACTGATTAAAACAAATAAATAAGACTAAAGTCTGACTGGATAATATGACGTTTTTAAACGTGTACACAAATCATACAGAATCATCCATGTAACTGTTCATTACAAAAAATTTAAGCTAAAACATGTCCTAAATTTTGGTTCTAAAGAAGATGTAGGTCAAATATCAAGGGCGCTAGGTATAGTGACGTTGAATTGCAAGTGTTCAAAATGCTCAAAACGGTAAGAATATCTAGTGACAAACTTGATATGCAGGACAGAACACAAATTTTTGGTCAACGCTTTAGAAGCCGGCAATAGAATTATGGCCTACGTCGTCAGAGCCTTGATATCCTGCTACGGAGGGGACTGTCGTAAATCGTGCCAGAAATATTACCTCGCGTGTTGGGCCCTTAAAACGAATAATTTGATATCTTCTGTGTTAAGGAGACATTTTGATGTTCATATGAGTGACTTTGACGGGCATTTACCATGAATTATCTGAATTTCTCTTTATGACATAAAATTAAAAATAAAATAAAATTTCTAAACTCTACGCAGAAATACGAAATCTCTTAATTGGGTTAATTTACAATAAGGACATTGAATCAAGAAGTCATAGAGTTATGTATGATGCTTATGAATGTCAAGGAAAGTCAATCTAACAGTTGCGCAAGGCAGGAGGAGGGGGGTGGGGTTATTGTGCAATATGCGTATTGTAAAATCGATGGGAAATTTTGATACGTCTTTTGGATGTGTTAAGTGTTAAAACCGTCGGTGTATGCTATATAGATGGGTGTTTATACAAATATTTACGATTTTCTAGCTGTATAAGACAAAAAATACGTTGTTGATACGTATTTAGATGTAATTGAAATTTCGCATTGTGTATTGCGTCATGTTTCTTGAATGACCTATTAAACCACCGTTTTGTTTTTCAAACCTCTTGTTTTGATATCCAGTGCTGATTTTGAGCCGATGAAAAGGGAAAGGACTGAGAAAAACGGGAAATTCTGAAATTCATGACTTCCTTCAAGGTATCACACCGGTAATTATTTTCACTATATATTACTATAGAGGGGAAAAAATCATTAAAAATCAGTTTACAAAATTGATGCCGAATAACGCAGTCAGACACGTTCTATGTTACCTATCTCGTCTGCCGACACCAGAAAAACAACACCCTACGCGGCATTTTCGAAAAAAAATTACCCGCAAACAGGACTACCCTCAAATCCACGTGTTTTTCACATGTGTGTAAACAGCCGGAGTGCACCTCAGGAAGTAGCCTCAGCTACCAACAGCAAATAGTTCCTTTGTATACACTTGATTATTTCTACAAATTACACAAAATTTCCTAATCAGGGGTACAAAAATTAAGAGAAAAGAAGAAGAGGAAATGAGAAAAATCGCGCAAGGAAAAAAAATATTTCTTTAAATATATGGAACTACAATTGACTAAGTTCATTTTGATTGGACAATTACCGGTGTGATACCTTGAAGACAACTAAATCTTCATCAAAAAATGTCAAATTTGCACAGCAGGTGCCCGTTTTATTCATCAGTAGTATACCCCATGCACACAGCGATCGGAGCAAGATAACTGACGTAACTGGTGATTTACTTCCCCTGGGGACTATCGTGATTTCTGCCTGTTTCATCAGTGAAATATGAGGCGCGTGTGGTACTTTTTAAATTGAAATAACTTTGTATAAAATCAAGATATTTCCGCAAAAATGGTTTCATTGGAAAGAAGAATGATGAAATTTGCTATTCTAATCACTTATTAATCCTAAATTTATTTATACATTTTTTTAAATTGCTAATTATTTCAAATTTCATATGAGTGAGATCTTTGGTTTTGTGAAAATATTCATTTTTCGGTACTATAATGGAATCTGCATCTGGTCAATTTGGTATCCTAGAAGAGCCCATTAATTACGCTTAACAGATTAAACCAAGTTGATACTCACGGGTGATTAGTGTTTCAGATAATGGCCCCCTGATCTGGCAGGGGTTGTGCGTATTTAGCCTTTCTTGAAAGCAAGGGTAACACATTAAGAAGACTAAATACTGATTAAAACAAATAAATAAGACTAAAGTCTGACTGGATAATATGACGTTTTTAAACGTGTACACAAATCATACAGAATCATCCATGTAACTGTTCATTACAAAAAATTTAAGCTAAAACATGTCCTAAATTTTGGTTCTAAAGAAGATGTAGGTCAAATATCAAGGGCGCTAGGTATAGTGACGTTGAATTGCAAGTGTTCAAAATGCTCAAAACGGTAAGAATATCTAGTGACAAACTTGATATGCAGGACAGAACACAAATTTTTGGTCAACGCTTTAGAAGCCGGCAATAGAATTATGGCCTACGTCGTCAGAGCCTTGATATCCTGCTACGGAGGGGACTGTCGTAAATCGTGCCAGAAATATTACCTCGCGTGTTGGGCCCTTAAAACGAATAATTTGATATCTTCTGTGTTAAGGAGACATTTTGATGTTCATATGAGTGACTTTGACGGGCATTTACCATGAATTATCTGAATTTCTCTTTATGACATAAAATTAAAAATAAAATAAAATTTCTAAACTCTACGCAGAAATACGAAATCTCTTAATTGGGTTAATTTACAATAAGGACATTGAATCAAGAAGTCATAGAGTTATGTATGATGCTTATGAATGTCAAGGAAAGTCAATCTAACAGTTGCGCAAGGCAGGAGGAGGGGGGTGGGGTTATTGTGCAATATGCGTATTGTAAAATCGATGGGAAATTTTGATACGTCTTTTGGATGTGTTAAGTGTTAAAACCGTCGGTGTATGCTATATAGATGGGTGTTTATACAAATATTTACGATTTTCTAGCTGTATAAGACAAAAAATACGTTGTTGATACGTATTTAGATGTAATTGAAATTTCGCATTGTGTATTGCGTCATGTTTCTTGAATGACCTATTAAACCACCGTTTTGTTTTTCAAACCTCTTGTTTTGATATCCAGTGCTGATTTTGAGCCGATGAAAAGGGAAAGGACTGAGAAAAACGGGAAATTCTGAAATTCATGACTTCCTTCAAGGTATCACACCGGTAATTATTTTCACTATATATTACTATAGAGGGGAAAAAATCATTAAAAATCAGTTTACAAAATTGATGCCGAATAACGCAGTCAGACACGTTCTATGTTACCTATCTCGTCTGCCGACACCAGAAAAACAACACCCTACGCGGCATTTTCGAAAAAAAATTACCCGCAAACAGGACTACCCTCAAATCCACGTGTTTTTCACATGTGTGTAAACAGCCGGAGTGCACCTCAGGAAGTAGCCTCAGCTACCAACAGCAAATAGTTCCTTTGTATACACTTGATTATTTCTACAAATTACACAAAATTTCCTAATCAGGGGTACAAAAATTAAGAGAAAAGAAGAAGAGGAAATGAGAAAAATCGCGCAAGGAAAAAAAATATTTCTTTAAATATATGGAACTACAATTGACTAAGTTCATTTTGATTGGACAATTACCGGTGTGATACCTTGAAGACAACTAAATCTTCATCAAAAAATGTCAAATTTGCACAGCAGGTGCCCGTTTTATTCATCAGTAGTATACCCCATGCACACAGCGATCGGAGCAAGATAACTGACGTAACTGGTGATTTACTTCCCCTGGGGACTATCGTGATTTCTGCCTGTTTCATCAGTGAAATATGAGGCGCGTGTGGTACTTTTTAAATTGAAATAACTTTGTATAAAATCAAGATATTTCCGCAAAAATGGTTTCATTGGAAAGAAGAATGATGAAATTTGCTATTCTAATCACTTATTAATCCTAAATTTATTTATACATTTTTTTAAATTGCTAATTATTTCAAATTTCATATGAGTGAGATCTTTGGTTTTGTGAAAATATTCATTTTTCGGTACTATAATGGAATCTGCATCTGGTCAATTTGGTATCCTAGAAGAGCCCATTAATTACGCTTAACAGATTAAACCAAGTTGATACTCACGGGTGATTAGTGTTTCAGATAATGGCCCCCTGATCTGGCAGGGGTTGTGCGTATTTAGCCTTTCTTGAAAGCAAGGGTAACACATTAAGAAGACTAAATACTGATTAAAACAAATAAATAAGACTAAAGTCTGACTGGATAATATGACGTTTTTAAACGTGTACACAAATCATACAGAATCATCCATGTAACTGTTCATTACAAAAAATTTAAGCTAAAACATGTCCTAAATTTTGGTTCTAAAGAAGATGTAGGTCAAATATCAAGGGCGCTAGGTATAGTGACGTTGAATTGCAAGTGTTCAAAATGCTCAAAACGGTAAGAATATCTAGTGACAAACTTGATATGCAGGACAGAACACAAATTTTTGGTCAACGCTTTAGAAGCCGGCAATAGAATTATGGCCTACGTCGTCAGAGCCTTGATATCCTGCTACGGAGGGGACTGTCGTAAATCGTGCCAGAAATATTACCTCGCGTGTTGGGCCCTTAAAACGAATAATTTGATATCTTCTGTGTTAAGGAGACATTTTGATGTTCATATGAGTGACTTTGACGGGCATTTACCATGAATTATCTGAATTTCTCTTTATGACATAAAATTAAAAATAAAATAAAATTTCTAAACTCTACGCAGAAATACGAAATCTCTTAATTGGGTTAATTTACAATAAGGACATTGAATCAAGAAGTCATAGAGTTATGTATGATGCTTATGAATGTCAAGGAAAGTCAATCTAACAGTTGCGCAAGGCAGGAGGAGGGGGGTGGGGTTATTGTGCAATATGCGTATTGTAAAATCGATGGGAAATTTTGATACGTCTTTTGGATGTGTTAAGTGTTAAAACCGTCGGTGTATGCTATATAGATGGGTGTTTATACAAATATTTACGATTTTCTAGCTGTATAAGACAAAAAATACGTTGTTGATACGTATTTAGATGTAATTGAAATTTCGCATTGTGTATTGCGTCATGTTTCTTGAATGACCTATTAAACCACCGTTTTGTTTTTCAAACCTCTTGTTTTGATATCCAGTGCTGATTTTGAGCCGATGAAAAGGGAAAGGACTGAGAAAAACGGGAAATTCTGAAATTCATGACTTCCTTCAAGGTATCACACCGGTAATTATTTTCACTATATATTACTATAGAGGGGAAAAAATCATTAAAAATCAGTTTACAAAATTGATGCCGAATAACGCAGTCAGACACGTTCTATGTTACCTATCTCGTCTGCCGACACCAGAAAAACAACACCCTACGCGGCATTTTCGAAAAAAAATTACCCGCAAACAGGACTACCCTCAAATCCACGTGTTTTTCACATGTGTGTAAACAGCCGGAGTGCACCTCAGGAAGTAGCCTCAGCTACCAACAGCAAATAGTTCCTTTGTATACACTTGATTATTTCTACAAATTACACAAAATTTCCTAATCAGGGGTACAAAAATTAAGAGAAAAGAAGAAGAGGAAATGAGAAAAATCGCGCAAGGAAAAAAAATATTTCTTTAAATATATGGAACTACAATTGACTAAGTTCATTTTGATTGGACAATTACCGGTGTGATACCTTGAAGACAACTAAATCTTCATCAAAAAATGTCAAATTTGCACAGCAGGTGCCCGTTTTATTCATCAGTAGTATACCCCATGCACACAGCGATCGGAGCAAGATAACTGACGTAACTGGTGATTTACTTCCCCTGGGGACTATCGTGATTTCTGCCTGTTTCATCAGTGAAATATGAGGCGCGTGTGGTACTTTTTAAATTGAAATAACTTTGTATAAAATCAAGATATTTCCGCAAAAATGGTTTCATTGGAAAGAAGAATGATGAAATTTGCTATTCTAATCACTTATTAATCCTAAATTTATTTATACATTTTTTTAAATTGCTAATTATTTCAAATTTCATATGAGTGAGATCTTTGGTTTTGTGAAAATATTCATTTTTCGGTACTATAATGGAATCTGCATCTGGTCAATTTGGTATCCTAGAAGAGCCCATTAATTACGCTTAACAGATTAAACCAAGTTGATACTCACGGGTGATTAGTGTTTCAGATAATGGCCCCCTGATCTGGCAGGGGTTGTGCGTATTTAGCCTTTCTTGAAAGCAAGGGTAACACATTAAGAAGACTAAATACTGATTAAAACAAATAAATAAGACTAAAGTCTGACTGGATAATATGACGTTTTTAAACGTGTACACAAATCATACAGAATCATCCATGTAACTGTTCATTACAAAAAATTTAAGCTAAAACATGTCCTAAATTTTGGTTCTAAAGAAGATGTAGGTCAAATATCAAGGGCGCTAGGTATAGTGACGTTGAATTGCAAGTGTTCAAAATGCTCAAAACGGTAAGAATATCTAGTGACAAACTTGATATGCAGGACAGAACACAAATTTTTGGTCAACGCTTTAGAAGCCGGCAATAGAATTATGGCCTACGTCGTCAGAGCCTTGATATCCTGCTACGGAGGGGACTGTCGTAAATCGTGCCAGAAATATTACCTCGCGTGTTGGGCCCTTAAAACGAATAATTTGATATCTTCTGTGTTAAGGAGACATTTTGATGTTCATATGAGTGACTTTGACGGGCATTTACCATGAATTATCTGAATTTCTCTTTATGACATAAAATTAAAAATAAAATAAAATTTCTAAACTCTACGCAGAAATACGAAATCTCTTAATTGGGTTAATTTACAATAAGGACATTGAATCAAGAAGTCATAGAGTTATGTATGATGCTTATGAATGTCAAGGAAAGTCAATCTAACAGTTGCGCAAGGCAGGAGGAGGGGGGTGGGGTTATTGTGCAATATGCGTATTGTAAAATCGATGGGAAATTTTGATACGTCTTTTGGATGTGTTAAGTGTTAAAACCGTCGGTGTATGCTATATAGATGGGTGTTTATACAAATATTTACGATTTTCTAGCTGTATAAGACAAAAAATACGTTGTTGATACGTATTTAGATGTAATTGAAATTTCGCATTGTGTATTGCGTCATGTTTCTTGAATGACCTATTAAACCACCGTTTTGTTTTTCAAACCTCTTGTTTTGATATCCAGTGCTGATTTTGAGCCGATGAAAAGGGAAAGGACTGAGAAAAACGGGAAATTCTGAAATTCATGACTTCCTTCAAGGTATCACACCGGTAATTATTTTCACTATATATTACTATAGAGGGGAAAAAATCATTAAAAATCAGTTTACAAAATTGATGCCGAATAACGCAGTCAGACACGTTCTATGTTACCTATCTCGTCTGCCGACACCAGAAAAACAACACCCTACGCGGCATTTTCGAAAAAAAATTACCCGCAAACAGGACTACCCTCAAATCCACGTGTTTTTCACATGTGTGTAAACAGCCGGAGTGCACCTCAGGAAGTAGCCTCAGCTACCAACAGCAAATAGTTCCTTTGTATACACTTGATTATTTCTACAAATTACACAAAATTTCCTAATCAGGGGTACAAAAATTAAGAGAAAAGAAGAAGAGGAAATGAGAAAAATCGCGCAAGGAAAAAAAATATTTCTTTAAATATATGGAACTACAATTGACTAAGTTCATTTTGATTGGACAATTACCGGTGTGATACCTTGAAGACAACTAAATCTTCATCAAAAAATGTCAAATTTGCACAGCAGGTGCCCGTTTTATTCATCAGTAGTATACCCCATGCACACAGCGATCGGAGCAAGATAACTGACGTAACTGGTGATTTACTTCCCCTGGGGACTATCGTGATTTCTGCCTGTTTCATCAGTGAAATATGAGGCGCGTGTGGTACTTTTTAAATTGAAATAACTTTGTATAAAATCAAGATATTTCCGCAAAAATGGTTTCATTGGAAAGAAGAATGATGAAATTTGCTATTCTAATCACTTATTAATCCTAAATTTATTTATACATTTTTTTAAATTGCTAATTATTTCAAATTTCATATGAGTGAGATCTTTGGTTTTGTGAAAATATTCATTTTTCGGTACTATAATGGAATCTGCATCTGGTCAATTTGGTATCCTAGAAGAGCCCATTAATTACGCTTAACAGATTAAACCAAGTTGATACTCACGGGTGATTAGTGTTTCAGATAATGGCCCCCTGATCTGGCAGGGGTTGTGCGTATTTAGCCTTTCTTGAAAGCAAGGGTAACACATTAAGAAGACTAAATACTGATTAAAACAAATAAATAAGACTAAAGTCTGACTGGATAATATGACGTTTTTAAACGTGTACACAAATCATACAGAATCATCCATGTAACTGTTCATTACAAAAAATTTAAGCTAAAACATGTCCTAAATTTTGGTTCTAAAGAAGATGTAGGTCAAATATCAAGGGCGCTAGGTATAGTGACGTTGAATTGCAAGTGTTCAAAATGCTCAAAACGGTAAGAATATCTAGTGACAAACTTGATATGCAGGACAGAACACAAATTTTTGGTCAACGCTTTAGAAGCCGGCAATAGAATTATGGCCTACGTCGTCAGAGCCTTGATATCCTGCTACGGAGGGGACTGTCGTAAATCGTGCCAGAAATATTACCTCGCGTGTTGGGCCCTTAAAACGAATAATTTGATATCTTCTGTGTTAAGGAGACATTTTGATGTTCATATGAGTGACTTTGACGGGCATTTACCATGAATTATCTGAATTTCTCTTTATGACATAAAATTAAAAATAAAATAAAATTTCTAAACTCTACGCAGAAATACGAAATCTCTTAATTGGGTTAATTTACAATAAGGACATTGAATCAAGAAGTCATAGAGTTATGTATGATGCTTATGAATGTCAAGGAAAGTCAATCTAACAGTTGCGCAAGGCAGGAGGAGGGGGGTGGGGTTATTGTGCAATATGCGTATTGTAAAATCGATGGGAAATTTTGATACGTCTTTTGGATGTGTTAAGTGTTAAAACCGTCGGTGTATGCTATATAGATGGGTGTTTATACAAATATTTACGATTTTCTAGCTGTATAAGACAAAAAATACGTTGTTGATACGTATTTAGATGTAATTGAAATTTCGCATTGTGTATTGCGTCATGTTTCTTGAATGACCTATTAAACCACCGTTTTGTTTTTCAAACCTCTTGTTTTGATATCCAGTGCTGATTTTGAGCCGATGAAAAGGGAAAGGACTGAGAAAAACGGGAAATTCTGAAATTCATGACTTCCTTCAAGGTATCACACCGGTAATTATTTTCACTATATATTACTATAGAGGGGAAAAAATCATTAAAAATCAGTTTACAAAATTGATGCCGAATAACGCAGTCAGACACGTTCTATGTTACCTATCTCGTCTGCCGACACCAGAAAAACAACACCCTACGCGGCATTTTCGAAAAAAAATTACCCGCAAACAGGACTACCCTCAAATCCACGTGTTTTTCACATGTGTGTAAACAGCCGGAGTGCACCTCAGGAAGTAGCCTCAGCTACCAACAGCAAATAGTTCCTTTGTATACACTTGATTATTTCTACAAATTACACAAAATTTCCTAATCAGGGGTACAAAAATTAAGAGAAAAGAAGAAGAGGAAATGAGAAAAATCGCGCAAGGAAAAAAAATATTTCTTTAAATATATGGAACTACAATTGACTAAGTTCATTTTGATTGGACAATTACCGGTGTGATACCTTGAAGACAACCAAATCTTCATCAAAAAATGTCAAATTTGCACAGCAGGTGCCCGTTTTATTCATCAGTAGTATACCCCATGCACACAGCGATCGGAGCAAGATAACTGACGTAACTGGTGATTTACTTCCCCTGGGGACTATCGTGATTTCTGCCTGTTTCATCAGTGAAATATGAGGCGCGTGTGGTACTTTTTAAATTGAAATAACTTTGTATAAAATCAAGATATTTCCGCAAAAATGGTTTCATTGGAAAGAAGAATGATGAAATTTGCTATTCTAATCACTTATTAATCCTAAATTTATTTATACATTTTTTTAAATTGCTAATTATTTCAAATTTCATATGAGTGAGATCTTTGGTTTTGTGAAAATATTCATTTTTCGGTACTATAATGGAATCTGCATCTGGTCAATTTGGTATCCTAGAAGAGCCCATTAATTACGCTTAACAGATTAAACCAAGTTGATACTCACGGGTGATTAGTGTTTCAGATAATGGCCCCCTGATCTGGCAGGGGTTGTGCGTATTTAGCCTTTCTTGAAAGCAAGGGTAACACATTAAGAAGACTAAATACTGATTAAAACAAATAAATAAGACTAAAGTCTGACTGGATAATATGACGTTTTTAAACGTGTACACAAATCATACAGAATCATCCATGTAACTGTTCATTACAAAAAATTTAAGCTAAAACATGTCCTAAATTTTGGTTCTAAAGAAGATGTAGGTCAAATATCAAGGGCGCTAGGTATAGTGACGTTGAATTGCAAGTGTTCAAAATGCTCAAAACGGTAAGAATATCTAGTGACAAACTTGATATGCAGGACAGAACACAAATTTTTGGTCAACGCTTTAGAAGCCGGCAATAGAATTATGGCCTACGTCGTCAGAGCCTTGATATCCTGCTACGGAGGGGACTGTCGTAAATCGTGCCAGAAATATTACCTCGCGTGTTGGGCCCTTAAAACGAATAATTTGATATCTTCTGTGTTAAGGAGACATTTTGATGTTCATATGAGTGACTTTGACGGGCATTTACCATGAATTATCTGAATTTCTCTTTATGACATAAAATTAAAAATAAAATAAAATTTCTAAACTCTACGCAGAAATACGAAATCTCTTAATTGGGTTAATTTACAATAAGGACATTGAATCAAGAAGTCATAGAGTTATGTATGATGCTTATGAATGTCAAGGAAAGTCAATCTAACAGTTGCGCAAGGCAGGAGGAGGGGGGTGGGGTTATTGTGCAATATGCGTATTGTAAAATCGATGGGAAATTTTGATACGTCTTTTGGATGTGTTAAGTGTTAAAACCGTCGGTGTATGCTATATAGATGGGTGTTTATACAAATATTTACGATTTTCTAGCTGTATAAGACAAAAAATACGTTGTTGATACGTATTTAGATGTAATTGAAATTTCGCATTGTGTATTGCGTCATGTTTCTTGAATGACCTATTAAACCACCGTTTTGTTTTTCAAACCTCTTGTTTTGATATCCAGTGCTGATTTTGAGCCGATGAAAAGGGAAAGGACTGAGAAAAACGGGAAATTCTGAAATTCATGACTTCCTTCAAGGTATCACACCGGTAATTATTTTCACTATATATTACTATAGAGGGGAAAAAATCATTAAAAATCAGTTTACAAAATTGATGCCGAATAACGCAGTCAGACACGTTCTATGTTACCTATCTCGTCTGCCGACACCAGAAAAACAACACCCTACGCGGCATTTTCGAAAAAAAATTACCCGCAAACAGGACTACCCTCAAATCCACGTGTTTTTCACATGTGTGTAAACAGCCGGAGTGCACCTCAGGAAGTAGCCTCAGCTACCAACAGCAAATAGTTCCTTTGTATACACTTGATTATTTCTACAAATTACACAAAATTTCCTAATCAGGGGTACAAAAATTAAGAGAAAAGAAGAAGAGGAAATGAGAAAAATCGCGCAAGGAAAAAAAATATTTCTTTAAATATATGGAACTACAATTGACTAAGTTCATTTTGATTGGACAATTACCGGTGTGATACCTTGAAGACAACTAAATCTTCATCAAAAAATGTCAAATTTGCACAGCAGGTGCCCGTTTTATTCATCAGTAGTATACCCCATGCACACAGCGATCGGAGCAAGATAACTGACGTAACTGGTGATTTACTTCCCCTGGGGACTATCGTGATTTCTGCCTGTTTCATCAGTGAAATATGAGGCGCGTGTGGTACTTTTTAAATTGAAATAACTTTGTATAAAATCAAGATATTTCCGCAAAAATGGTTTCATTGGAAAGAAGAATGATGAAATTTGCTATTCTAATCACTTATTAATCCTAAATTTATTTATACATTTTTTTAAATTGCTAATTATTTCAAATTTCATATGAGTGAGATCTTTGGTTTTGTGAAAATATTCATTTTTCGGTACTATAATGGAATCTGCATCTGGTCAATTTGGTATCCTAGAAGAGCCCATTAATTACGCTTAACAGATTAAACCAAGTTGATACTCACGGGTGATTAGTGTTTCAGATAATGGCCCCCTGATCTGGCAGGGGTTGTGCGTATTTAGCCTTTCTTGAAAGCAAGGGTAACACATTAAGAAGACTAAATACTGATTAAAACAAATAAATAAGACTAAAGTCTGACTGGATAATATGACGTTTTTAAACGTGTACACAAATCATACAGAATCATCCATGTAACTGTTCATTACAAAAAATTTAAGCTAAAACATGTCCTAAATTTTGGTTCTAAAGAAGATGTAGGTCAAATATCAAGGGCGCTAGGTATAGTGACGTTGAATTGCAAGTGTTCAAAATGCTCAAAACGGTAAGAATATCTAGTGACAAACTTGATATGCAGGACAGAACACAAATTTTTGGTCAACGCTTTAGAAGCCGGCAATAGAATTATGGCCTACGTCGTCAGAGCCTTGATATCCTGCTACGGAGGGGACTGTCGTAAATCGTGCCAGAAATATTACCTCGCGTGTTGGGCCCTTAAAACGAATAATTTGATATCTTCTGTGTTAAGGAGACATTTTGATGTTCATATGAGTGACTTTGACGGGCATTTACCATGAATTATCTGAATTTCTCTTTATGACATAAAATTAAAAATAAAATAAAATTTCTAAACTCTACGCAGAAATACGAAATCTCTTAATTGGGTTAATTTACAATAAGGACATTGAATCAAGAAGTCATAGAGTTATGTATGATGCTTATGAATGTCAAGGAAAGTCAATCTAACAGTTGCGCAAGGCAGGAGGAGGGGGGTGGGGTTATTGTGCAATATGCGTATTGTAAAATCGATGGGAAATTTTGATACGTCTTTTGGATGTGTTAAGTGTTAAAACCGTCGGTGTATGCTATATAGATGGGTGTTTATACAAATATTTACGATTTTCTAGCTGTATAAGACAAAAAATACGTTGTTGATACGTATTTAGATGTAATTGAAATTTCGCATTGTGTATTGCGTCATGTTTCTTGAATGACCTATTAAACCACCGTTTTGTTTTTCAAACCTCTTGTTTTGATATCCAGTGCTGATTTTGAGCCGATGAAAAGGGAAAGGACTGAGAAAAACGGGAAATTCTGAAATTCATGACTTCCTTCAAGGTATCACACCGGTAATTATTTTCACTATATATTACTATAGAGGGGAAAAAATCATTAAAAATCAGTTTACAAAATTGATGCCGAATAACGCAGTCAGACACGTTCTATGTTACCTATCTCGTCTGCCGACACCAGAAAAACAACACCCTACGCGGCATTTTCGAAAAAAAATTACCCGCAAACAGGACTACCCTCAAATCCACGTGTTTTTCACATGTGTGTAAACAGCCGGAGTGCACCTCAGGAAGTAGCCTCAGCTACCAACAGCAAATAGTTCCTTTGTATACACTTGATTATTTCTACAAATTACACAAAATTTCCTAATCAGGGGTACAAAAATTAAGAGAAAAGAAGAAGAGGAAATGAGAAAAATCGCGCAAGGAAAAAAAATATTTCTTTAAATATATGGAACTACAATTGACTAAGTTCATTTTGATTGGACAATTACCGGTGTGATACCTTGAAGACAACTAAATCTTCATCAAAAAATGTCAAATTTGCACAGCAGGTGCCCGTTTTATTCATCAGTAGTATACCCCATGCACACAGCGATCGGAGCAAGATAACTGACGTAACTGGTGATTTACTTCCCCTGGGGACTATCGTGATTTCTGCCTGTTTCATCAGTGAAATATGAGGCGCGTGTGGTACTTTTTAAATTGAAATAACTTTGTATAAAATCAAGATATTTCCGCAAAAATGGTTTCATTGGAAAGAAGAATGATGAAATTTGCTATTCTAATCACTTATTAATCCTAAATTTATTTATACATTTTTTTAAATTGCTAATTATTTCAAATTTCATATGAGTGAGATCTTTGGTTTTGTGAAAATATTCATTTTTCGGTACTATAATGGAATCTGCATCTGGTCAATTTGGTATCCTAGAAGAGCCCATTAATTACGCTTAACAGATTAAACCAAGTTGATACTCACGGGTGATTAGTGTTTCAGATAATGGCCCCCTGATCTGGCAGGGGTTGTGCGTATTTAGCCTTTCTTGAAAGCAAGGGTAACACATTAAGAAGACTAAATACTGATTAAAACAAATAAATAAGACTAAAGTCTGACTGGATAATATGACGTTTTTAAACGTGTACACAAATCATACAGAATCATCCATGTAACTGTTCATTACAAAAAATTTAAGCTAAAACATGTCCTAAATTTTGGTTCTAAAGAAGATGTAGGTCAAATATCAAGGGCGCTAGGTATAGTGACGTTGAATTGCAAGTGTTCAAAATGCTCAAAACGGTAAGAATATCTAGTGACAAACTTGATATGCAGGACAGAACACAAATTTTTGGTCAACGCTTTAGAAGCCGGCAATAGAATTATGGCCTACGTCGTCAGAGCCTTGATATCCTGCTACGGAGGGGACTGTCGTAAATCGTGCCAGAAATATTACCTCGCGTGTTGGGCCCTTAAAACGAATAATTTGATATCTTCTGTGTTAAGGAGACATTTTGATGTTCATATGAGTGACTTTGACGGGCATTTACCATGAATTATCTGAATTTCTCTTTATGACATAAAATTAAAAATAAAATAAAATTTCTAAACTCTACGCAGAAATACGAAATCTCTTAATTGGGTTAATTTACAATAAGGACATTGAATCAAGAAGTCATAGAGTTATGTATGATGCTTATGAATGTCAAGGAAAGTCAATCTAACAGTTGCGCAAGGCAGGAGGAGGGGGGTGGGGTTATTGTGCAATATGCGTATTGTAAAATCGATGGGAAATTTTGATACGTCTTTTGGATGTGTTAAGTGTTAAAACCGTCGGTGTATGCTATATAGATGGGTGTTTATACAAATATTTACGATTTTCTAGCTGTATAAGACAAAAAATACGTTGTTGATACGTATTTAGATGTAATTGAAATTTCGCATTGTGTATTGCGTCATGTTTCTTGAATGACCTATTAAACCACCGTTTTGTTTTTCAAACCTCTTGTTTTGATATCCAGTGCTGATTTTGAGCCGATGAAAAGGGAAAGGACTGAGAAAAACGGGAAATTCTGAAATTCATGACTTCCTTCAAGGTATCACACCGGTAATTATTTTCACTATATATTACTATAGAGGGGAAAAAATCATTAAAAATCAGTTTACAAAATTGATGCCGAATAACGCAGTCAGACACGTTCTATGTTACCTATCTCGTCTGCCGACACCAGAAAAACAACACCCTACGCGGCATTTTCGAAAAAAAATTACCCGCAAACAGGACTACCCTCAAATCCACGTGTTTTTCACATGTGTGTAAACAGCCGGAGTGCACCTCAGGAAGTAGCCTCAGCTACCAACAGCAAATAGTTCCTTTGTATACACTTGATTATTTCTACAAATTACACAAAATTTCCTAATCAGGGGTACAAAAATTAAGAGAAAAGAAGAAGAGGAAATGAGAAAAATCGCGCAAGGAAAAAAAATATTTCTTTAAATATATGGAACTACAATTGACTAAGTTCATTTTGATTGGACAATTACCGGTGTGATACCTTGAAGACAACTAAATCTTCATCAAAAAATGTCAAATTTGCACAGCAGGTGCCCGTTTTATTCATCAGTAGTATACCCCATGCACACAGCGATCGGAGCAAGATAACTGACGTAACTGGTGATTTACTTCCCCTGGGGACTATCGTGATTTCTGCCTGTTTCATCAGTGAAATATGAGGCGCGTGTGGTACTTTTTAAATTGAAATAACTTTGTATAAAATCAAGATATTTCCGCAAAAATGGTTTCATTGGAAAGAAGAATGATGAAATTTGCTATTCTAATCACTTATTAATCCTAAATTTATTTATACATTTTTTTAAATTGCTAATTATTTCAAATTTCATATGAGTGAGATCTTTGGTTTTGTGAAAATATTCATTTTTCGGTACTATAATGGAATCTGCATCTGGTCAATTTGGTATCCTAGAAGAGCCCATTAATTACGCTTAACAGATTAAACCAAGTTGATACTCACGGGTGATTAGTGTTTCAGATAATGGCCCCCTGATCTGGCAGGGGTTGTGCGTATTTAGCCTTTCTTGAAAGCAAGGGTAACACATTAAGAAGACTAAATACTGATTAAAACAAATAAATAAGACTAAAGTCTGACTGGATAATATGACGTTTTTAAACGTGTACACAAATCATACAGAATCATCCATGTAACTGTTCATTACAAAAAATTTAAGCTAAAACATGTCCTAAATTTTGGTTCTAAAGAAGATGTAGGTCAAATATCAAGGGCGCTAGGTATAGTGACGTTGAATTGCAAGTGTTCA
>NC_079164.1:85985518-85989926 GCF_947568905.1 Ostrea edulis | reverse complement strand
CCCTGCATGGTAGCATAGTGGTTAAAGCTGTATGGTCCGAATTACAATATTTTTTCCATCTCGTAAAAACGCTATTAAATCATCGCACGTATGTAGTTATGAGGCTGTACGACATATCATAAATTATTTCACCTGTTTTAACCCAAATAATTTGATTTTAAATCGATGTTTACAAATAACCACGTCACTCTGCCATTTCAAGTGACAGTCTCGTGACCAGTTCAAACTTTCAGATCATCGGTGGTCTTATTTGTGTAAAGCTGTGTATTTTGTTATAACAGTACCATACCATAAGTTTAATAGAAATAAAAATATCAAATACCTCTTGGTAATTCGTTGTTTTACGCTCTTTCAGCCTTAAAACTAGACAGCTGCGTATGAGTTAATACATCATGTTGGGATTCCCCTGACGTGCGTGGGTCTATTTATAGACGTTTATTATGGGATGATCTATATATGTAGCCACTATATTTACTTTCTAAATAATATTCGCACTGTTTTCTTTTACATGCAGATGTTTTCAAGCATGTAATTAAGGGAAAGTTAATAACTTTATAAGGTAATTAATCTGCTTTAAAGTAATTATGTACAAAAATAATACATGAACATCGGGTCATACAGCTTTAACAAACTTGAGTTTGATCCTAAGGATCGGAAGTGGTGGTATGTAAGAGGGTATGGTGGTCACCCACTCGGATATGTGGGGTTCATCTGGGTACCTGGTTTCCTCCCACATTGATGACCACTGTGCACCATTATCTGAGCTGACAAGAAGCATTATGTAAATTGTAGGACTTGTTTGTTAAATGTTGTAAAAAAAAAAGGGGGGGTTTAAATCAAGCTTTACCTTTGAAAAGGAGAAAGCCTTTATCTAGAACGCCAAAAGCAAACAGTATCAACACTGATTATTGTTTCACTCATTTCTTCTTTCACTGGATGCATTAAAATATTAAATATTCTGAATAAAAGAAAATTATCCTAGAGTACCTTAAACTTCCTTTTAATGATCAAGTTTTCAATAACTGAAATATCACTATTGATGATGAGCCATTAAAACGTTTCCATATTCTTCATCTCCATATGATATGGTTTAAAAGTCAGTATGTCTATCCTGTCAATATACAATAGCTCATCTTCCAGATATTGGAAAAGGTTTATGGCTACAAGGAATGACAAATATAACAAATCATTTCCAAGTTCCCCTGCATTTCATGTAAACGGAGTCAGCAGTAAATTTATGTAATGACCTTAATGGATGAAATAGGAAAGATTAATAGGATGTGGAAAACTGGGGCTTGAGAGCAGAAATTTACAAGGGTTAAGGAGAACAATTGTTAGATCCACCCAACCCCCAGGTTAGAGCATTCGCCCCGCATGCGGAAGGTTGGGGTTCGAATCCCGGCCACGACAGACCTTAGTTGTTAAAACAGGTAATGACAGTTCCAACGCCAAATGCTCGGCATCAGGTGTGAATGTCATGGGTACTCGGAGATGACCTTTAAAACGGATGCCCTGTGTCAAAGAAGGCGTGGCACGCTAAAGAACCCTCACTGCTCAACGGCCGTTAAGCGCCGAGCATAGGCCTAAATTTGAAGCCCTTCACCGGTCTTGGTGACGCCTCCATATGAGTGAAAAATTCTTGAGTGAGACGTTAAGCAAGATACAATCGATCAATCAATCAACATCATAAATTCTAACCTCCCAAGCATATCTGAAATCAATCTTCTTCCTCTCATTTTCTTTGACAATTTCTCCTTTGAATGGTCCAAATAAAGATCCTTGCTTGACAACATTTGTACACCAGGCACCTGTAGAGAAATTACATACATATGTATCAGTACAGCTTAACAACGAATCAAATATTAAAAAATTTCTACTTTGCAAAATAATCAAGAAAAGATCCACAATGGTAATGTTCACCATGATCATTAATAGACAAGTAAATAAAAAAAACCAGAACAAGTATACCATAATTCTGTATGTGTAGTTATTTCAGCACATATTCAAGTTTGTGTAGTAGAAACTGATGCCGCACTTGGTGCAATAATAAATTAGCCTTCCACTGTGTATGATAGTGGATGAATAGAGAATACTACATTTCGGCACAACCCAAAATTGGTGCTCTTGCCCATTTATCAAAGGCAATAAAATGTGGACCCCCCTAAATAAGTACAAATACTAAATGTATGTGTATACATGGTTCAGTATACTAACCCTATTTATTTTACTTACCAATCAACCTTCGATCAACTTTGGAGGGCTTTAATACAACACCCTCTGGTGCCTTAATGTGGGAGGGAATGTTTCCATACACCATGACGATGACCTATCACCTCATCCTGAAATCAACAAAGGATAAACCATACACTATATCTTCTATTAAAAAATACTATATATATAATTTACATTTGTTGAAACATTCCTTAAAGCCCCAAGTCATACGAAAATGCACAGCTTAAAAAACCCATTGTTTACTGATGTAACCATGTTAGGTATGGGGGCTTTAATAAATGTTTGAACGTGTAGTGGGAATATTTCTGAAATTTAAATTTTGAGGCAGCAATGCAAGAATACAGTGATATAAGACCTAAAGATTCATGCACTGAAAAAGTTGCACTTTAAATTGAACTTGCTGGTTTTTATATGCGGTGGATCTGTAGCTCTGTGGTACATTCCAATTCCTCTGGTGATCGAGCTCAATTATGTAGCTACATTATCTTTGTTTTTTGCATAGACTATGAAAGGAAACTTATTAATTAAAGTCAGAGATTGAAAATCTGTTGACTTGTCACCTTGACCTCAAAATCAATGTGTCTTTCTTTAATGGCCAACTACCTTTGTACAAGATAGCCTATTATATTATCAACAACAACCCCAACCCATCCCCCCACCCCCACCAAAACAGCTATCAATCTTAATGACAGTGTTTTTACAGATATAAGATCTTGTGTCATACTGTCATTTAATTGTTTTATTGTTGCATTCCACTTCTTACCCTTGTAAAGAGCCTTGGAGTAATTTGTTTTATATATGGCACTATATAAATTTCATTAAGATAATGTGTCACAACAAAAGCAATGATAGACAGACATGTAGACAATGCGAGTCCTGTAGGACTTCCACAACTTATATGCCACCCATTGATAGCCTTATATTACTCATATGTACTTGCAAAATTAGGTCTTCATGAAATGTGACAATGATTTATGTCTCTAAAGGACTGTTTGTTTTGTCTATTCGTGAGTACATTGTTATTTAAACCACAAAAAACTGACACACCTCACCCACCCCAAAAAGTGATTTCAATTCAGGTTTTAAAACAAATTTAGTGAAGTAAACTCTCTTTTATTAATTGTGATATTCCCATTGTATCACTATTGTAACAGCAGTACATTTATACCACTATTGTAACAGCAGTACATTTATATCACTATTGTAACAGCAGTACATTTATACCACTATTGTAACAACATTACATTTATACCACTATTGTAACAACAGTACATTTATACCACTATTGTAACAACAGTACATTTATACCACTATTGTAACAACAGTACATTTATACCACTATTGTAACAGCAGTACATTTATACCACTATTGTAACAACATTACATTTATACCACTATTGTAACAACAGTACATTTATACCACTATTGTAACAACAGTACATTTATACCACTATTGTAACAGCAGTACATTTATACCACTATTGTAACAGCAGTACATTTATACCACTATTGTAATAACAGTACATTTATACCACTATTGCAGTAACATTACATTTATACCACTAATCAAATGATACACACAGAAACTGCAGTCAACAGTCAAGTAAATGTTACCAAGAAATATTGCATATAATATATGACATCTATTAACAACTACCATACACATTTTCCTGAAAAGACATTTTTCAGGAAATTTAAATTCAAGAGAAAAATATTTAGGAAATCCTATGAATTTTTACTTCCTACAAAATAACAATGTTGAGGGATGAGAAAAAAAGTCCATAAATAGTATTTGTCACATTTTATTAATAGACAAGGGTCACTAACCAATGAAACACTACCTGGAATTTGCATATCATTAAAATATATAAGTCTGTTATAGCAGCAAATCACTAGTAATTAACAAGTGTGCCTTCAATTGGTGATGCCATTCTTCACTTTCCGTGTCATATGATTCCAGGATATACAGTGACACACAATTAAAACCAACAGGTCCTTCGCTAGTCTGTTTAAACATTTAAATCCTCCCATGACCCCATACACTGAAAGCAGAACATCCTGTATGTGAAACATTTAACCACAGTATATCACAAACTAGAATGTCATATTTCTCAGGTGCTCTGCACGAAGATGCATTCCCTAATTCACCAGAAAAGGTGACTGATAATGATGATTA
>NC_079164.1:85860518-85980518 GCF_947568905.1 Ostrea edulis | reverse complement strand
AAGCCCCATACAACCAAAAAACTCACAGCTTTTAATGATTTTGTTTGTTGACGTAGCCATGTTAGGTAGCCAGTTAATTCGAATCCCAGTTCATTTCCATACTTACACAATGACGTCTAGATGTGAATTAATATCCCCACAAATATTTTAGTTAAATATTTTAGATAATAAATCATCCCAGTTTGGTTAAATAATAATCATTCAAATAAGCTAACTCACGGTTACGTGGCTTTCATTAATCTGACGCAGTCCCCATCCCTGCCACACGAGCATAAGGGACCAAACTCAGCTTTTGTAGCATTTTCAATAATCAAGAACTTATTTTACCTTTAGATAAACTATGTATTTTAATTTCAGATCAACTTCAGTATATGGACAATAGTTCCTTCTAGTGTAGTATTAAGCAGTAATTTGTCCCATGTTATTATGGATGACAGGTCGACAGCTGACAGGTCGTTAGTTCAAATATTTGTTGACAGTTCAAGTATTTGTCAAAAGTTGACAGTTCAAACATTTATTGATGGTTGACAGTTTAACCTTTCACTTAAATCAAGTGATTTCATGAAAAGTGTCAACTGTCGACCTGTCAACCTTACCCTACTCGAGTCATACCAAGAAAAGTGTCAACTGTCGAGTGATATCATGAAAAGTTTCAACTGTCAACCTATCAACCTTACCCTCCTCAAGTGATACCATGAAAAGTGTCAACTGTCGACCTGTCAACCTTCATATCATGAAAAGTGTCAACTGTCAACCTGCCAACCTTTCCCTCATTGAACCAACCAGCAATAAAAAAAAATATTTGCGCAATAATTTATAAAATAAAATTTGAGAAAGGAACTATTTGTCCATATACTACTGTTGAGCCTTAATACCAAGCCAATACTTATAGTCATGTCTATAATCAATGAAGACCAAATACATAACTTGTAACGAATATTATGAATAGATACATGTACCAATAGCAACAGGGTTCGAATTGACTGGCTACCTAACATGGCTACGTCAACAAACGAAATCATTTGAAGCTGTGAGTTTTCAGGTCGTACGGGGCTTTGATGAATATTTCAAGGTATGTTTGGACACACGTATAGTAGAGAAATACGTTAGGTATTTTTTCATATTAAATTTATGAGACGACAATACAAGAAGACAACGATATGAGGCCTCAACCGCATGCATCTTTTTGTATGTTGTAAATCGGAGGTTTTTATAAGGGATGGATCTGTAGCATCATTTTGTATGTTGTAAATCGAAGGTTTTTATAAGGGGTGGATCTGTAGCATCTTTTTGTATGTTGTAAATCGAAGGTTTTTATAAGGGGTGGATCTGTAGCATCTTTATGTATGTTGTAAATCGAAGGTTTTTATAAGGGGTGGAACTGTAGCTCTATGATATGTCCCAATATTTTTTCAGAGAGCTAGTTCTGCAGCTACACAAAATATAGTCTCTGCAAAACCTTTCAAAAATTTGAATTGACAGAATTTTTTTTCAAGTGGATAGGGTTCAGTAATAGAAGTGTATGTTTTCACTAATGGGATCAGTAATGAACCAGTAAAAACTTTATAGTTGTGGTATCCTGCGCAGTTGTGCTCAAAAGCTCAGGAGCTAACTTCCTTAATAACTGAAACTTTACATGATACAGTCATATTTGTTTACAAACAACTTGGTGTCATCTATAGATTGCATACACACTTCCTCTTTATGCAAAATACTAGGTTTGTCATTAACTTGCTGATACTGGGAACAATTGCAAATGTCACAAAGCCACGTAATGTTTGGTGTTTCAGATGTCTGTCAGCAGATGTCCACAAAAATAGGAAATCATTTGAAAGTTTTAAAAGAATTCTTAAATCAGAATTAAACCCTTTCATATTGGAAGCAATCAAATTAAAATCTACATATGAATTGTACAAATGATGAATATATTCCAAAGATCCTAATCACATGAATAAACTAGTAGAATTCAGTAAATTCAAAGTCTCGTTCTGGGACACAATGATTCTTAGGTATCACACCCATCAAAATGAATTTAGTCCAATCAATCTGAACTTAGGTCAATTGTAGTTCCATTCATATAAAAGAATATTTTTTTTCATTTCCCCTTATCCTTTTTTCTTAATATCTGTATCCCTGATAAGGAAATTTTGTGCAATTTGTAGACGAGACTTATTACTTCCTGAGGTGCACCTTGGGTGTAAAACATGTAGATTTGAGAGTATTAAAGTCTTGTTTATGGGTGAAAAAATGCAAAAATACCATATACGGTGTTGTTTTTTCAATGTCATCAGACGAGACAGGTAACATAGAACATTTTCAACTGAGTTATTTGACATCAATTTAACAAACTGATCTTCAACAATTTTTTTTTCTACATAGTGATATATTCTGATCAAAAAAAGAAACGTATAGTAATAATTTTTCGCTGAATCTTTTCAAATAATTTTTTCATACATTTTGGGGGTCTAGAATGAATTGCCTGAATAATACTCGTTACATCTAACGCTATTGTTTACTGGATAAATATTCTATATTTCTGGACAAATCACAGTAAAACTTGTTTTCATGAAATCCTAAAATTGTCTCTGTAACTTTTGATTGTTGTTTCCAAGTTCCTAATGCACGTGATTCAGGCACCAGTAGTCTATCAAATGCACAGGTTCTTGATATTTGATTGCATTGTCTTTAAATATAACTGCATTTGGAAAAATGATGAGTTCTGAATGATGCTCAATGCAATAATGCAATATTGGACAACTGAAAACAGGTGTGTCACAGTTTGCAGTTACAAGAGATTTCAATGTTGCACAGAGCACCTTATCTCGCCTTTAGAGCAGACATCAACAGCATGGTTAAACAATGATCAACACAGAGCAGGTAGATCATGCACGGCGTCAGCAGTGCAGGATCACTTCATCAGATTTTATCATCTTTGTCAATGATTCACAACAGCAGCATCAACCGCATCTGCCATTTCTGGGATTCACAGAATATACTGTTTGCAGTGGACTACAGGATGCTGGAATTAGAGCATGCAGACCTGTTTGTGGCATCGCCGGAACAACTTCAATGGTCTCAGACTCATGGAGTATCGCCATAGGAACACTGGCAGACAATTTGGTTCAGCGATGAATCTTGATTTTTACTGCAGAGGCCAATGGAAGACTCAAGAGTGTATAGGCACCAAAATGAACCTTTTGCGCAAAATTGCATCCCAGAGGATGACCGGTTTGGAGGAAGCAATATCCTATACAGGCAGGCACATACAAGGTACTTTGCTGACCCAACAGTAAATTGACATAGTCATACAGTCACACTTGATTCCAATAATGCAGCATCCTGAAGCAGTATGATGCCAGACCACATACCACTCATCTAACACATGATGATCAGGAAAGACACAATATCCAGTTTCTCCTTGGCCATCCAAATCACCAGATCTGAACCCTATTGAACATGCATGGAATGACCTTGGATAGGCACATCCACCAAAGACAATCGCAGCCTCAGACTCTGCAACAAATAGCCCAAGCTTTGCAGTTAGAGTAGAACGTGATACAAGTTTCAAACTTTAGATAGAGAGGCTTCTATGTGCTTGATGTTTGGAAGTAAAGAAGATTTTTATTGATGTAAGCAGTTTTTCTCTACGTTGACCCATACAGCTTCATCCTTGGGACTGACCCAGCAGTGGTGTATTTCACCTCTTTGACAGTCCTTCACTATGCACCCAGTGTATGTGTTAGATGCTTTGGAGCAATTGGAGATTTCACTATTTGCTATACACATAAGGCGGGGATAAAAGAATTCACGAGTTTTGTGTCCCTCTCCCACAGGATGCTGAACACCAATGGTGATGAAATTGACCATGTAGTTTCTAAGTTGATAAAAATGTTTGAAAATTAATGAATGACCCACACCAACTTGCAGGAACAGCTTACAATAGGTCAATCTATGATGCTTAGTAGTGACTTTGTTTACCAATGACTGTGTGATGCAACTATAGTGTGTGCTGTAGTTGTCTGTGCTTATCACCCTTGCTTTCTGCCTCGCTGTTGGATAGCAGCTTGCTGCAATAAAGGAGTAAAGCATGCAAGTTTTCCCTGCCAACTATAGCCTTTCATAAAGTAAGACCATGTGTTCCAGATATTGGGTCCTCCTTGAGGTGGTAACTGGATCCTTGTGGTCTATGTCTAAAACACAAGATCTAGGAGTAGGCTAGGTCCCAAAATGCATCAGTGTATGGACATGCCCTAATGCCTGCAAACCTGGTCCCCACCCTATATGGGTTAAATACCATATAGCAGATTTTTTCCTGGGGTGATAAATTTGGCTAATCTTAGCAGTTACATAGCTTTCTACCAAAATTACACTCGCCAAATATGCACTGAATTCCGACCTCAGTATTTTTAAGAGAGATAACTCCTCCTTGTCCATCAAAATTTACTACGCCAAAATCATTAGCATACCTTAACCTTTGAGCTAGCAAATCGCCAAATTTTAGACCCGAGAAAAAAAAGAAAAAACCGCTATACCGTAGTATCACTGCCTTGTGATAGGTACTGGATTGCCAAAGGCTATGAGAGATAACCCTGATAGAAAACCAGAAAGACGACATCCATTAGCAGGGTAAATAAACCAGAAAGAAAACTCTGTCCACCAATATGAATATTGGGCATGGGGCTACTCCTACAAGTAAGAGCCTTGGTTAACATCCCTACGCTCCTTATATACCTCGGCACCAAGTCCAAAGTATCTCGCCATGAACCTCTAGCATGCTGGAGTAGGCATGGGGCTAACAACCCCATACTGCGAAAACATTCACGTCTTACAGAAACTGCAAGAAATTTCACTATTAGGGATTTAACAGAGGGTTCTAGCCACCAAGATGGCAATATGACCATTAACAATGCAAATGGGAGTCTACTAGGATCAAAATCCACTGTGAAGCTGGGAGCATGAATATTCAAACTATGTTTGAGCCACTAGACTGGATACAACCTTGATCTCCTCAGTGTAAGTGAAATTCATCAAAATAGTGTTCAGGTTCTTTTTTTTCTTTTTTTTCGGGCAAGTTAATTTTTGTTCAGGCAGGTGAAATTGATAATGGGCACATATTCAATAATAGTTTTCGTGAAGATCGCAGAAAAGGTACATGGCTTAAAAAAGAATAGATGCAAAGAGTGAATTACACCCAGATTTCTGACAAAAATTGACAAGAGAAAAGCTATCGAGCAAATCCAATAGACTCAAAGAAAAACTGCAAAATGAAACGAATACAAAGAGGCCAATAAGGAGGTGAAAAAGAGTGCAAAACAGGACTATAAAAAACATCCTTGACGAACAAGCAAATGCAGTGTTCGAAATTAACAATAGACCGAGTCTCTGTCAAATGACACCGGTCTATGCCAATTGTAATTGGGATTGATCAAATTGTCTACGCCGATTTTCTAGGTTTAAAGCAATAGAGTTATTCCAAAAGTTGACGTCTGATAAACGTTATGATGAAAGGAGTACATTGTAAATGGAAAGAAAATATGCTTTCTAAGTACATTAGAAGTAAATAACAATGTTTTAAATTTGTGTTTTGTTTTTTTCAATGTTGCGGTATATGCCAATTCGATGAGGTCTATGTCATTTTGTTTTGGCATAGACCCGTGGTCTATACCAAGTCTTAAACCAATTTCGAACACTGCAAATGAGGCCGAAACAGATGCTTATGGGAAAAGCCTACAAGATCACTAAAATATATATTTTTAAAAATTGACCTGACAATATTTCAAATATTGACCTACTGAAGAAAACAAACTCCAGGAACATCAGCATGCATTGAAATAAAAATATGATTGAGATGGTAGATTATATTTTCGAAAGAGACCAACAGCGACTGCCAAAGGTTGCTCTAAGATGGACCCCACCTGGAATAAGAAAACCTGGAATCCAAAAACAGCATGGTGAAGAATGGTAGAGATCAAACTAAAAGATGGTGAGCTCACATGGGAAGAAGCCCAGAAGCTGGCAAAAGACAGGCCCAAGTGGTGAGACAAGATTGAAGTCTTATGTCTCTTATGCCTGAAGAGGATTTCGAAGAAGTAATAGCAGTGACCTTGATCTTTGACCTAGAATAAAAATATAAAAGTGAATTTCTTTTACCACCACCTTAAACTTTGAATTGTTTCATTTCAACACTGCAGAGACCTCCTAACGTTTGTGATGGATATAAATTTTCAAATTAATCAATTAGTACTGGTATATAAAATCAATGAATATTAAGAAAAAAAGATGCTGAAAGTACATTTTTCATTAAATAATTTTGAAAATATTTATTTAGAAAATTTTATGAATGCTGTTTTATTCTATTCAAGAACATATGTATTAAAATAATGTATTAAAATAATTGTATAAAATTAGTAAAACAAACATATTTCATATATATAATGATCGACTTTTGATTTTAAAAATCCATTTTTGCTTAAATAGGAAATAAATATTTACCTTTTAGACAATTTGGTTAAAAGCTGAGACAAAATAAAATCCATACACTTTATTACCTTTTTTTAACATGAATTTAAGAGAAATCAATGCAACACATTTTTTCTCAATGTATGCATCTAAGACAGTTTATTTCCAAGGTGATAATTTTTGTCATCTGTCAAATTCAGAAAAACAAAGAACATGGGGCAAAAAATGGCTTAGTTGACAAAACCAGAGAGCTGGGAAATACCTGTACATATTTAACAGGCTCCTTTATCTGTGTCTAAGATTGCGGAACTTTATTTTACCTCTGATAAACTTGCTCATCTAACCCACAGTGTGTGTATTTAACACAGTAAAAACACTGGTATTTAATCAAATGCAAGAATTACCTATAAACATTAACAAAGTCTGATATGTTCATTTCAGAGTCTCTTTGGTTTAATCTAGTTGAGGGTGATTTTCGTTTTGGACATCTTCCTGATTCACCTTTGTATTTCAAAGAAATGTATACAGCAGTACAATATCCAACATACATGTACCTCGGCGGCCATATTGCAACACGGCCAAGCGACCTAGCTCTCAAAGTCGAGTTGAGTTATTCGATCGCCAAAACATTAACAAGTCAAACTAAGCTTTTTTACCACCATCATTAAATACAACGAGGTTCATTCTACTGAATGATGGGTTTATTTCCCATGTTTTGTCATCGTTTTCCTTGTTAAGAGCGCTAACTCGGTCCAACCTTTACATTCACCACAGATACAGAGCGACTCATCCAGATTAAAAACCCAGGTCTTTGTTTGTTATTCGAAAGTTTTCAAATAAAACAAACAAATGTGCACATATTCACGATTTTCATCATTTATTTCGATTCTATGAACCTCTGTCACACATCAATACTTAATATAAACACAAGCGACATGTCAGGCAAGATGCAACTTCTCCATATAAGAGTCATTAACGAAAGTAAATAAAAACACTCAAATATCTACATTAATGCCAAATACAGCAAATTTCACGTGATCACAGATGAAAGACAAATAACATCACTGTACCTGTGGATGAAATCCTTTAATTTTGGCTTGAAATTACGATTTTCTGGGTCCAAATTTCAACTTCCAAACACCACATGGAGAAGATAGTCGTCATTCAATCTATGGTATGGATTACTGATCGACTGGTCCAGATAAGGGGTGTGAAACCAAGAAAGTATCATGTTCTCAGCTTCGATTCAGTCAAATAAGTCCGAGATAACTCAGGGAATACTTACAAATGACTTGATTTAAAGTTTAACATTTCAGATGTACATTTATAAACAAACACAAGTAAAATTGCTCTTTTTCGTCATTACCTGCCGCCCCTACATTGATCAATAGGCGCGTCCGGATTATTCACTGAAGTGATACCATTGTCCTCTGATTGTACAAAATATGATCTTTATAGAAGTAAATCAATCTATTTTGCTGAAGAAATATTCAAATAAGTGTGGATAGACTTTTGAGAATCGATTGATTCGATCTTAGGAGTTGTATTTGAGTTGTAAACACGATGTAACAATATACATAGCGATGTAACTTTTATGGAGGTTCCATCATGACACCTTGACGTCGCGGCGACACAGCACAGGTACTACTAACTCCTCAAGGCCGATCAGTAAATATCGTATGCCTTACACAAAACTGGATTCATCATGCAGCGATTTTTCTACACACAGTTAAGGTCCAAATACAGATCCCTTCTCCCAAGAGGTATTGGGTTTTCGCAATTGAAGTTGCCCCTCCCCCTCCTCATCCGCGTTGTTGTTTTTGGCAGATTTAATTTTTCATGTACAACATACTTTATTAATGTGAATTTGTCACTTAAACAAAAACCTATCATATGAAAATTTATAGAAAATAACTGACAATTGCAATGTGTTAAGAACGAGAAAGTTACAAGTGGATGACTTTTTCATAGCAAATTAACTGAGTTAATTTGGTGTTAATTAAAATTACTTAGGCCTATATATCGTACATTACAATTGATTTTCCCAAATCGTAAAGGCCCAGCCCCTTATGAAAAGGGTAGACAAAAATCACTGTTATGACACGACTTTCCGGGGGGGGGGGGGGGGCATAAATCTTAATGCATAGAGTTTACTTACATTTTAGTAATGCATAAACAAAAGTTTAATGTTAAAGTAATAATTTTCATATTCCGACTGCATCAAGTTTCATAATTACAGAAATATCTTCATAATTCATTTCAATCGCTAATTACATGTATGATTTCCGAAAAGGGTTTTTATAAAACTGCAAACTCACTGTCATGATCGTGTGCAGGATTGGACAAAACAAGATGGCAGACGGCAGTTCCAAACAAAGGTAGGCTCTTAAAACTCTTCATTTTACCGACTTATTAGACGACGAATTTATGAATTTAAAACACTGCCTGGCCAGAGAGGCATCATTAAGTTGATTGGTTCTTGGAATTCTTACTCATGTACACGTACAACTCTAAATTCATTGATCGAAGTTGACGATGTTGCCTCGATAGAATTCGAAGCGGGCGAAGATGTTTCTAATCATGTTTTCATGCATTTTAAGAAAGATACTTTCGGTAAAATAGACTCTGCACATATCTTTTGATGAAAACTTGAACCAGTGTATACGATTTGTCCCTTAAATTGCCTTGGTTAGATAGATATCTCGACTTGAACATTTGCTAATGTGCAGGATTGGACTCTGGTCGTTTCCACGATAAACGTGCCGGATTGGACCTCAATTTTGGTTCAGGATTGGACCCTCTTTTTATCTTTATTTTCAAAATCCTTTATATTTTCGAATCTCGACTTCACTCTATCATATTTTAGTTTGATTAATTTAGCTTATTAGATTCTCAGACATTTCCAACATGACGATAGTGTATTTTGAATTTTTTTTTTACTGTTATCAAATTACATCGCCGTTTAAGTTCCCAACGACGACAATTGCTACTGTAAAAATATTCATTCGCTATCTCCTTCAAATTGAACCAATATAGCAGATCTATACATGAATCGCCAATCTTTGCTTACGACAAGATGTAACGTTGACTGTTCGTATCCAGGATATATAAGGTCATTTTGACCTATAAAACACGTGAGAAATTATCATCATTTTATAATCCTCTGTAACAATATAAATTCGACGTTTCCTGAATTCAATTAACCCGCTTACATATTCTCTAATTCCAAATTCTGTTATGTAGATTTTCTCCTTTGTTTCAGGTATCAAGCCCAAGAACTTCATTCCATGAGATGGATACACTTCGAATGTGCGAAATTTGTGGTGAGGAATTCAAGACCAATTCTGAATTGCGTAGGCATGTAAAAAGGAACCATCAATCAGAGAAATTGTCTTCGTTTGTGACGAGTGCAACACACGCTTTTGCAGATTATAAAAGAAACATGAAGTAAAAAAAAATTACATTGTTTTCTGAATACACGAAGTGCATACATATACCATGGCAGCCGTTTTATATATCCGTTTATGTACATTATGAAACGATTATTTTTACGGTATTATGCTTTGTTTTACTGAGATACTCCTAATCTTTTACATTGCATTTTACACATGTTGATTTGTTATTTCATTGAACCAGAAGTGTTCTTAATTTTTACTTGTTATTAAATATATTTCAATGTTATTGTGTTTGTATAGAACTGATAACAACTCGTGAAAAAATTGTGTTGAAGAGTAACCTCTCATCTGAGCAGCAAATATTGAAGAAGAAACATCATGGACAAAACTGCTTTTCATTTAGGTTCATATTTCAGCTACAGGAGTGATATTGCGAATTTCTGAGAAAATATCCTTTTTATTTTCTTTCATCAGTATATGCACTCTAGGTTGAATTCAATGTAATTACAAGAAACGACAGGTTTTTAAATATAAAAATGCTGATATTTACTACATTCCAACAAACATTTTTACCGTAAGTAATTATCCTTGTAAGTGAGTTGGCCTCGATATCTTGCACGACATATGCACTCAAGATTATTAGAATTAAAATGATATGGAAATTTTTCAAAAGATAATAAATCCCGTTTTAACAATCAAAACTGGTTCCAGCAGAAGCATACATATGAAAGGCACAAGTGTATGTGGACAGATGATTAAGTATTGAAAACATGAACACCTCAACATCTTATTGTCTTTATTGTCATTGAACAGCTTTGTGAAATGTAAACCATCGTGCCTAAAGAGATTATTATACGTCAAACCATGCTCAGTTTTAATAATTCCATGCAGATATCACAAATGTTAAGTGGTTGGGAATCGAACATGGTCTACATGTGTATATACAATATAAATGTATTTACTTCTGCAAAATGAAGACTTTTCAACATGTTGATCTTCGAGAACAAGGCTCATTCTAACGTGTGGCAGAACTTTAGATTCATGTGCGCGGTGAAATTCTCAAACACTTAAAGATTTTCGAGCTGGCTCTTCCGGCTTACTGATAGTTCCTTCCTCCACGTGCTCTTCTAGGTTTGTCAAAACCATGGTTTTAGTAGGAGACATAAAATAGAACACACTTCATTCACTTGCAACTTTTAAGCTTAAGGAAGTCCGCTCCTGACTGGATCTGTAAGAAAAAAAAATGCATGTACAGTATTTAAGAAAGGGTCCAATCCTGAACCAAAATTGAGGTCCAATCCGGCACGTTTATCGTGGAAACGACCAGAGTCCAATCCTGCACATTAGCAAATGTTCAAGTCGAGATATCTATCTAACCAAGGCAATTTAAGGGACAAATCGTATACACTGGTTCAAGTTTTCATCAAAAGATATGTGCAGAGTCTATTTTACCGAAAGTATCTTTCTTAAAATGCATGAAAACATGATTAGAAACATCTTCGCCCGCTTCGAATTCTATCGAGGCAACATCGTCAACTTCGATCAATGAATTTAGAGTTGTACGTGTACATGAGTAAGAATTCCAAGAACCAATCAACTTAATGATACCTCCCTGGCCAGGCAGTGTTTTAAATTCATAAATTCGTCGTCTAATAAGTCGGTAAAATGAAGAGTTCTAAGAGCCTACCTTTGTTTGGAACTGCCGTCTGCCATCTTGTTTTGTCCAATCCTGCACACGATCATGACAGTGAAACTGGGAGCTAAAATCAGTAAAATTTTCAACGTTATATTCATATATAATCACTACCAGCTTTGCTCATTTCCTTCCCTATTTACTTCGGACACCCCATTGGCTAATCATCACCAAGTATAGCTTCAAATATAAAACAGGCTGTCCACAAAATTTAATACCACTGATTTTGTCAAGGCTTCTGTGCCTTCGTGCGTTCGTATGTTTGTTTGTTCGGCTTCATGTGTAATATTGAAGATACGTCTTTTATTGTTTAATCAAAGGAATACGTAGTATGTTATATTAAGATTTTGGGTTCCAAATGGTTTTCAGGTCAGATACATTTGAATGGAAATTCCAAAACTATTTGACGGAAGATTTAATTTCTGGTATTTTTCAAAATAGAAATAATGTCTTGTATATATATATAACCGTGTTGCCGGTCGAAATATTTCCAGAAAGTGTTTAGAGGTTTTTTTGAATTTTTATTTGATCCGAAAAAGGAGACTATATATATATATATATATATATATAGAATAGAATAGAATAGAATATGATTTATTTCCAAATTAGGGCCCTCTCGGGCATACAGCATACATGATTGTTAACATTTCAATGTGCAATGTTTATTTTAAAAAAATGACGATAAAAAGAAAAGAACAAAACAAGAGCAAAATATGCACTATTAGTATGAGCAATGTTCATACATGAGACATTTTGAACATGATAATACTTATTTGTATTATATGTAAGTACCACCGTGTATCCTAATGCAAAACAGTCAGAAATACACACAGGAAAAAAAATATATATATATATATATATATACATGTACATAACAACACTACATGTAATAATAGTAAAGTAGTATAAGTACATATGATTAACTCCACTGTAATGCAAAAGATACCACGGGACGGTGCATTGGTACTAGATATATATATAAAGTGAAACATAAAGGTTAAGGTCGCTGTCGAGGGAAATTCCTGCAATCCAATACTTTTTATTGTACATACGTATATTCTGTACTCCATTTCTTGCGCATGTGTAGATATAATATTTTTAATTTGAAGGGAACGTCCTTGTGTACAAGATTTTGAACGTGTTTGATATTTTTGGAGTCGGATTTTGTTAATACTTGTAGTTCAGGGGAGTTATCTATATCTGAATTTCTCTTCATTATCAAGGTTAAACGTAGAGTTACCGGAAGAAAAAATCCTCATGTCCTTTTCGACATATTTAATTTTTCCAAATGAAATCTGTAGCATGAATAATTTAAAGGTGGTATCCAATTTCAAGGACACTTACAGAAATCAGGTTTTCAAGGTCAAGGTGATTGGAGAGTCATATGTTGTATATGCCATGTCGCGAAGGACTTTGCGGAGCCCTTGTTTGAACCTGTTTGCAATGACATCTCACGAAAATAGTCCTATGATTACTTGGTCAACATTATTTGATAAATGAAAGGTGAAGATAACGAACATGATCAATCTCATAACTCCTATAAGCAATACAAAATAGATAGTTGGGCAAACACGGACCCCTGGACACACCAGAGGTGGGATCAGGTGCCTAGGAGGAGTAAGCATCCCCTGTCGACCGGTCACACCCGCTGTGAGTCCTATATCCTGATCAGGTAAACGGGGTTATCCGTAGTCAAAATCAGTGTGCCAAGAGAGACATAAACACCATTTGCAGGTGACAACGGAATATTGCTACATAAATATGGGAAGTTTGTCATACAGTTAAGTTGTCAGTTTGCCTTAATGTCTATTTTCAATAAAATATCTAAGGATGAAGCAGAAGTGGACGACTCTGTGGTGTCTTTTATTCCGAGCTCACAGGTATATATGAAATCAAGATATGAATGAAAGTTATTATTGTTAATAGATAAAACGTCGTCGATATATATCTAAATGTCGAATTGAAGGCCACGGCAAGATATTTTTTCTTCTCGCGTAGAAGTTTTTGAATAAATTCTGCTTCATATGAATATAAAACCAGGTCAACTAACAAGGGAGCACAATTCGTGCCCATAGGGATTTCGACAGACTGCTGGAAGACTTGATCACCAAAGACCACGAAGATATTGTCAATGAGGAACTCTAGAATATTAATTTCATCTTCAGAGTATTTGTGTGTGGAATCAGAGTGTTATTTAACAAAGTAATTTTTTGGATGACTGATCACTAGATATGAATATTTCCGTTTTCCATTTTTGTTGAAGAAGCAGCTGTCTATGATGTCAAAAATACCTTTTTTATAACCTATATAGCATACAGCATATAGATAAATATTGTTACTATTGAGAATTTGATGCTATGGGTTTCAGATAAACATTCTTGGACGGGAAGTTAGTGGGTTTTCTTGTGAAGATCGATTTCCAAACTAGTATAAGTGTCTTTTATTCGTGTGTATGTACTACTGTCTTACAATATACACACAAGTTTGCTCAGATTGTGTCAAAACACACGGGAATATACATATACAAGTTTGTTCATATTGTGTCAAAAACCTGTGAAACAAAAATTCCGAAACTGTAGTTTCCAAGACAAATAGATATCTTCATTCACACTGTACAGAAACACTGGCACGGCTACAATTAGAATGTGACCTTAACAAATTGGGACAAGGAATGGGAAATGCAACAGCTTATATAAGCTCCTTTTCCGTAACACTAGGCCCCACCCCCTTCACGTGGACAATATATTGTATTTATACGGGGAATTTCAGCATTCGTTTAACTTCACGATTTTTCTTTCTTTCTTCAAGATTTACACAAAGTCTGGGCGCCACAAACATACTGAAATGGGGCATGTTCCCTTTTCGCTATGTCTTTGGAAAATCTGTGTATAACGGAGCCCCATTGAAATCGCCAGATCCACTGCCTGGCGTCCGTGCGTCGTGGCATCTGTGTCACCTTTGGATTTTCATATTATTAATTCTTTTCTTTTTTTTCCATTACAAAATATGACACAAAATTTTTTCGCGTCACAATCCCTTTGCAAGAGTAGATTCGAGATAATGAAGAAATTGAGGATATGGTTGTATGAAAACATTCGCAGGGTCGCTTGGCTAGGAATCATAACATTACAAGATGATAACGGTAGCTTATGATATTTGACAAATTAAAGACTTCCTTATGTATACATCACAAATTCAAAAGTTGTTCAGTCTGCGGCCTTCGAGTCATACGAGTCATATGCGTGCAATGTTTTACACAGAAATACACATATTTACACGGGAAAATCGTGATAACTAGACATTTATTTTTAAAGAAATCGAGGTTACATATTCAATTCGTTGAAACAATACCCGTAAACCTGGGCGTCAACTTCTTTTTGCGAAATTGCGTTAATGTGATGTATAGTTTGATTGTAGGACTGGGGTTAATGTGGTGTATAGTCTGACAATAACACTGGGGTTATTGTGGTGTATAGTCTGACAGTAGGACTGGGGTTATTGTGGTGTATAGTCTTACAGTAGGACTGGGGTTAATGTGGTGTATAGTCTTACAGTAGGACTGGGGTTAATGTGGTGTATAGTCTGACAGTAGGACTGGGTTTAATGTGGTGTATAGTCTGACAGCGGGACTAGATTTAATGTGGTGTATAGTCTGACAGCGGGACTAGATTTAATGTGGTGTATAGTCTGAATGCAGGACTAGATTTAATGTGGTGTATAGTCTGACAGTAGGACTGGGGTTAATGTGGTGTATAGTCTGAATGCAGGACTGGGTTTAATGTGGTGTATAGTCTGATAGTAGGACTGGGTTTAATGTGGTGTGTAGTCTGATAGTAGGACTGGGGTTAATGTGGTGTATAGTCCGACAGTAGGACTGGGTTTAATGTGGTGTATAGTCTGACAGTAGGACTGGGTTTAATGTGGTGTATAGTCTAACAGTAGGACTGGGGTTAATGTGGTGTATAGTCTGACAGTAGGACTGGGGTTATTGTGGTGTATAGTCTGACAGTAGGACTGGGGTTAATGTGGTGTATAGTCTGACAGTGGGACTGAGGTTAATATGGTGTATAGTCTGACATCAGTACTGGATTTAATGTGGTGTATAGTCTGAATGCAGGACTAGATTTAATGTGGTGTATAGTCTGAATGCAGGACTAGATTTAATGTGGTGTATAGTCTGACAGTAGGACTGGGGTTAATGTGGTGTATAGTCCGACAGTAGGACTGGGTTTAATGTGGTGTATAGTCCGACAGTAGGACTGGGTTTAATGTGGTGTATAGTCTAACAGTAGGACTGGGGTTAATGTGGTGTATAGTCTAACAGTAGGACTGGGTTTAATGTGGTGTATAGTCTGACAGTAGGACTGGGTTTAATGTGGTGTATAGTCTAACAGTAGGACTGGGGTTAATGTGGTGTATAGTCTGACAGTAGGACTGGGTTTAATGTGGTGTATAGTCTAACAGTAGGACTGGGTTTAATGTGGTGTATAGTCTAACAGTAGGACTGGGGTTAATGTGGTGTATAGTCTGACAGTAGGACTGGGTTTAATGTGGTGTATAGTCTAACAGTATGACTGAGGTTAATGTGGTGTATAGTCTAACAGTAGGACTTGGTTTAATGTGGTGTATAGTCTGACAGTAGGACTGGGTTTAATGTGGTGTATAGTCTAACAGTAGGACTGAGGTTAATGTGGTGTATAGTCTGACAGTAGGACTGGGTTTAATGTGGTGTATAGTCTGACAGCGGGACTAGATTTAATGTGGTGTATAGTCTGACAGCGGGACTAGATTTAATGTGGTGTATAGTCTGAATGCAGGACTAGATTTAATGTGGTGTATAGTCTGACAGTAGGACTGGGGTTAATGTGGTGTATAGTCTGAATGCAGGACTGGGTTTAATGTGGTGTATAGTCTGATAGTAGGACTGGGTTTAATGTGGTGTGTAGTCTGATAGTAGGACTGGGGTTAATGTGGTGTATAGTCCGACAGTAGGACTGGGTTTAATGTGGTGTATAGTCTGACAGTAGGACTGGGTTTAATGTGGTGTATAGTCTAACAGTAGGACTGGGGTTAATGTGGTGTATAGTCTGACAGTAGGACTGGGGTTATTGTGGTGTATAGTCTGACAGTAGGACTGGGGTTAATGTGGTGTATAGTCTGACAGTGGGACTGAGGTTAATATGGTGTATAGTCTGACATCAGTACTGGATTTAATGTGGTGTATAGTCTGAATGCAGGACTAGATTTAATGTGGTGTATAGTCTGAATGCAGGACTAGATTTAATGTGGTGTATAGTCTGACAGTAGGACTGGGGTTAATGTGGTGTATAGTCCGACAGTAGGACTGGGTTTAATGTGGTGTATAGTCCGACAGTAGGACTGGGTTTAATGTGGTGTATAGTCTAACAGTAGGACTGGGGTTAATGTGGTGTATAGTCTAACAGTAGGACTGGGTTTAATGTGGTGTATAGTCTGACAGTAGGACTGGGTTTAATGTGGTGTATAGTCTAACAGTAGGACTGGGGTTAATGTGGTGTATAGTCTGACAGTAGGACTGGGTTTAATGTGGTGTATAGTCTAACAGTAGGACTGGGTTTAATGTGGTGTATAGTCTAACAGTAGGACTGGGGTTAATGTGGTGTATAGTCTGACAGTAGGACTGGGTTTAATGTGGTGTATAGTCTAACAGTATGACTGAGGTTAATGTGGTGTATAGTCTAACAGTAGGACTTGGTTTAATGTGGTGTATAGTCTGACAGTAGGACTGGGTTTAATGTGGTGTATAGTCTAACAGTAGGACTGAGGTTAATGTGGTGTATAGTCTGACAGTAGGACTGGGGTTAATGTGGTGTATAGTCCGACAGTAGGACTGGGTTTAATGTGGTGTATAGTCTAACAGTATGACTGTGGTTAATGTGGTGTGTAGTCTAACAGTGGGACTGAGGTTAATATGGTGTATAGTCTGACATCAGTACTGGATTTAATGTGGTGTATAGTCTGAATGCAGGACTAGATTTAATGTGGTGTATAGTCTGAATGCAGGACTAGATTTAATGTGGTGTATAGTCTGAATGCAGAACTAGATTTAATGTGGTGTATAGTCTTAATGCAGGACTAGATTTAATGTGGTGTATAGTCTGACAGTAGGACTGGGGTTAATGTGGTGTATAGTCCGACAGTAGGACTGGGTTTAATGTGGTGTATAGTCCGACAGTAGGACTGGGTTTAATGTGGTGTATAGTCTGACAGTAGGACTGGGTTTAATGTGGTGTATAGTCTGACAGTAGGACTGGGGTTAATGTGGTGTATAGTCTGACAGTAGGACTGGGTTTAATGTGGTGTATAGTCTAACAGTAGGACTGGGTTTAATGTGGTGTATAGTCTAACAGTAGGACTGGGTTTAATGTGGTGTAGTCTAACAGTAGGACTGGGTTTAATGTGGTGTATAGTCTAACAGTAGGACTGGGTTTAATGTGGTGTATAGTCTAACAGTAGGACTGGGTTTAATGTGGTGTATAGTCTAACAGTAGGACTGGGATTAATGTGGTGTAGTCTAACAGTAGGACTGGGGTTAATGTGGTGTATAGTCTGACAGTGGGGTTGGGGTTAATGTGGTGTATAGTCCGACAGTAGGACTGGGTTTAATGTGGTGTATAGTCTAACAGTAGGACTGGGTTTAATGTGGTGTATAGTCTAACAGTAGGACTGGGTTTAATGTGGTGTAGTCTAACAGTAGGACTGGGGTTAATGTGGTGTAGTCTAACAGTAGGACTGGGGTTAATGTGGTGTATAGTCTGACAGTAGGACTGGGGTTAATGTGGTGTATAGTCTGACAGTGGGACTGGGTTTAATGTGGTGTATAGTCTGAATGCAGAACTAGATTTAATGTGGTGTATAGTCTGAATGCAGGACTAGATTTAATGTGGTGTATAGTCTAACAGTAGGACTGGGTTTAATGTGGTGTAGTCTAACAGTAGGACTGGGGTTAATGTGGTGTATAGTCTAACAGTAGGACTGGGGTTAATGTGGTGTAGTCTAACAGTAGGACTGGGGTTAATGTGGTGTATAGTCTGATAGTAGGACTGGGGTTAATGTGGTGTATAGTCTGACAGTAGGACTGGGGTTAATGTGGTGTATAGTCTGATAGTAGGACTGGGTTTAATGTGGTGTATAGTCTGACAGTAGGACTGAGGTTAATGTGGTGTATACTCTGACAGTAGGACTGGGTTTAATGTGGTGTATAGTCTGACAGTAGGACTGGGGTTAATGTGGTGTATAGTCTGACAGTAGGACTGGGGTTATTGTGGTGTATAGTCTGACAGTAGGACTGGGGTTAATGTGGTGTATAGTCTGACAGTGGGACTGAGGTTAATATGGTGTATAGTCTGACATCAGTACTGGATTTAATGTGGTGTATAGTCTGAATGCAGGACTAGATTTAATGTGGTGTATAGTCTGAATGCAGGACTAGATTTAATGTGGTGTATAGTCTGACAGTAGGACTGGGGTTAATGTGGTGTATAGTCCGACAGTAGGACTGGGTTTAATGTGGTGTATAGTCCGACAGTAGGACTGGGTTTAATGTGGTGTATAGTCTAACAGTAGGACTGGGGTTAATGTGGTGTATAGTCTAACAGTAGGACTGGGTTTAATGTGGTGTATAGTCTGACAGTAGGACTGGGTTTAATGTGGTGTATAGTCTAACAGTAGGACTGGGGTTAATGTGGTGTATAGTCTGACAGTAGGACTGGGTTTAATGTGGTGTATAGTCTAACAGTAGGACTGGGTTTAATGTGGTGTATAGTCTAACAGTAGGACTGGGGTTAATGTGGTGTATAGTCTGACAGTAGGACTGGGTTTAATGTGGTGTATAGTCTAACAGTATGACTGAGGTTAATGTGGTGTATAGTCTAACAGTAGGACTTGGTTTAATGTGGTGTATAGTCTGACAGTAGGACTGGGTTTAATGTGGTGTATAGTCTAACAGTAGGACTGAGGTTAATGTGGTGTATAGTCTGACAGTAGGACTGGGTTTAATGTGGTGTATAGTCTGACAGCGGGACTAGATTTAATGTGGTGTATAGTCTGACAGCGGGACTAGATTTAATGTGGTGTATAGTCTGAATGCAGGACTAGATTTAATGTGGTGTATAGTCTGACAGTAGGACTGGGGTTAATGTGGTGTATAGTCTGAATGCAGGACTGGGTTTAATGTGGTGTATAGTCTGATAGTAGGACTGGGTTTAATGTGGTGTGTAGTCTGATAGTAGGACTGGGGTTAATGTGGTGTATAGTCCGACAGTAGGACTGGGTTTAATGTGGTGTATAGTCTGACAGTAGGACTGGGTTTAATGTGGTGTATAGTCTAACAGTAGGACTGGGGTTAATGTGGTGTATAGTCTGACAGTAGGACTGGGGTTATTGTGGTGTATAGTCTGACAGTAGGACTGGGGTTAATGTGGTGTATAGTCTGACAGTGGGACTGAGGTTAATATGGTGTATAGTCTGACATCAGTACTGGATTTAATGTGGTGTATAGTCTGAATGCAGGACTAGATTTAATGTGGTGTATAGTCTGAATGCAGGACTAGATTTAATGTGGTGTATAGTCTGACAGTAGGACTGGGGTTAATGTGGTGTATAGTCCGACAGTAGGACTGGGTTTAATGTGGTGTATAGTCCGACAGTAGGACTGGGTTTAATGTGGTGTATAGTCTAACAGTAGGACTGGGGTTAATGTGGTGTATAGTCTAACAGTAGGACTGGGTTTAATGTGGTGTATAGTCTGACAGTAGGACTGGGTTTAATGTGGTGTATAGTCTAACAGTAGGACTGGGGTTAATGTGGTGTATAGTCTGACAGTAGGACTGGGTTTAATGTGGTGTATAGTCTAACAGTAGGACTGGGTTTAATGTGGTGTATAGTCTAACAGTAGGACTGGGGTTAATGTGGTGTATAGTCTGACAGTAGGACTGGGTTTAATGTGGTGTATAGTCTAACAGTATGACTGAGGTTAATGTGGTGTATAGTCTAACAGTAGGACTTGGTTTAATGTGGTGTATAGTCTGACAGTAGGACTGGGTTTAATGTGGTGTATAGTCTAACAGTAGGACTGAGGTTAATGTGGTGTATAGTCTGACAGTAGGACTGGGGTTAATGTGGTGTATAGTCCGACAGTAGGACTGGGTTTAATGTGGTGTATAGTCTAACAGTATGACTGTGGTTAATGTGGTGTGTAGTCTAACAGTGGGACTGAGGTTAATATGGTGTATAGTCTGACATCAGTACTGGATTTAATGTGGTGTATAGTCTGAATGCAGGACTAGATTTAATGTGGTGTATAGTCTGAATGCAGGACTAGATTTAATGTGGTGTATAGTCTGAATGCAGAACTAGATTTAATGTGGTGTATAGTCTTAATGCAGGACTAGATTTAATGTGGTGTATAGTCTGACAGTAGGACTGGGGTTAATGTGGTGTATAGTCCGACAGTAGGACTGGGTTTAATGTGGTGTATAGTCCGACAGTAGGACTGGGTTTAATGTGGTGTATAGTCTGACAGTAGGACTGGGTTTAATGTGGTGTATAGTCTAACAGTAGGACTGGGGTTAATGTGGTGTATAGTCTGACAGTAGGACTGGGTTTAATGTGGTGTATAGTCTAACAGTAGGACTGGGTTTAATGTGGTGTATAGTCTAACAGTAGGACTGGGTTTAATGTGGTGTAGTCTAACAGTAGGACTGGGTTTAATGTGGTGTATAGTCTAACAGTAGGACTGGGTTTAATGTGGTGTATAGTCTAACAGTAGGACTGGGTTTAATGTGGTGTATAGTCTAACAGTAGGACTGGGATTAATGTGGTGTAGTCTAACAGTAGGACTGGGGTTAATGTGGTGTATAGTCTGACAGTGGGGTTGGGGTTAATGTGGTGTATAGTCCGACAGTAGGACTGGGTTTAATGTGGTGTATAGTCTAACAGTAGGACTGGGTTTAATGTGGTGTATAGTCTGACAGTAGGACTGGGTTTAATGTGGTGTAGTCTAACAGTAGGACTGGGGTTAATGTGGTGTAGTCTAACAGTAGGACTGGGGTTAATGTGGTGTATAGTCTGACAGTAGGACTGGGGTTAATGTGGTGTATAGTCTGACAGTGGGACTGGGTTTAATGTGGTGTATAGTCTGAATGCAGAACTAGATTTAATGTGGTGTATAGTCTGAATGCAGGACTAGATTTAATGTGGTGTATAGTCTAACAGTAGGACTGGGTTTAATGTGGTGTAGTCTAACAGTAGGACTGGGGTTAATGTGGTGTATAGTCTAACAGTAGGACTGGGGTTAATGTGGTGTAGTCTAACAGTAGGACTGGGGTTAATGTGGTGTATAGTCTGATAGTAGGACTGGGGTTAATGTGGTGTATAGTCTGACAGTAGGACTGGGGTTAATGTGGTGTATAGTCTGATAGTAGGACTGGGTTTAATGTGGTGTATAGTCTGACAGTAGGACTGAGGTTAATGTGGTGTATACTCTGACAGTAGGACTGGGTTTAATGTGGTGTATAGTCTGACAGTAGGACTGGGGTTAATGTGGTGTATAGTCTGACAGTGGGGCTGGGGTTAATGTGGTGTATAGTCTGACAGTAGGACTGGAGTTAATGTGGTGTATAGTCTGACAGTGGGGCTGGGGTTAATTAAACAATAAAATGCTTTCTTTGTTGTATAGCTAGCATTGCAGAAAAAATTCACAACTGCACAAGTCAATTGGCTATTTTACACAGGGCTGGGAAATTAGATTATTACAATCAGTAAAGAGCAACACTACAATAAAAATATTGTATCTTTACCCCAATGTTATATTTTTGGAAATATTGGTATTTATTTCATTTTGTTCATAGCATGGCAAAAATACATTATCTTTTTACCGTTGGATAATTGAAATCGGCCTTCCAATAGTATGTACATATTTTATATTCAAGTCATGAATTACAAGAGACAGGTGATTTTTTCCAAAAGGGACAATAAACTTTTTCATTTCGGTTGTCACAAAAAATATTCCAAAATCAAATGGCAATAGTCTGCTTAATCCCATCATCCCAAATAGCAGCTGTTCTCGTGCCCTACACTTTTATTCAACGCTCAATTAACTTATCAACACGTGTATTTCTCTCAAATTAATTTAAACTATCTGGAGTAATGATTTTCAACATTTACCAATTCCTTAATTTTTATCTATGTACTTCGTTATCAGAGAATCAATGTCTTTCTTTTTCACCTTCATACACATAACTTGCTAGTTCATATGATTATATTTATAATTAAATTGTTTTTGCTTTCAATATCCGTACAAATTAAAATGAGAGTGATTTTCACATGAATGCGTTGCAGTTGTGAACAATGCAGTATGAATCATGATAAATATAGTACTCTTATTTTAACAGCTGGGAATTCTGACGGAAATTAAAGAAGAATGTAAATAAAATTATTTTTTTTTTTAAATACATGAGGGTGTAAACTGCATGTGACACTTAATGTCAGTATACCTTTCATGAAGAGCTAATTTCTTTCTTAAATTTCAATATTTAATATAACATACACTATGAATGTTAACAGAAATTACCCCCCCCCCCCCCCCCCACTCTTTCCTTAAGGTACCTATGGCCCTGTTGTTGTTCAACTGTTTTGAATTTTAAAAGATTTTTTTTATGAATCCCATTTTCCCATGAAAATTTTGACCCCAATCACAACTTTAAAAGAATTCACATAACAGAGATGCCTCTACACCAATATGACTAACATGACCTTGCTGTTCTGGGTAAGACAAGGTCATAGATTGTGGTATATGAAAGATTTTTTCATAAGAAATCTGTATACAAAATATAAAAAGCTCTATCTTAAATAGTTCAGATGATGAATAGGTCAGAAATTTAAAAAGTAGGCCCAACTCCAAGGTCACACTTCATGAAAGTCATAAAGAATCTATTTATACAAAATATGAATGTTGTACCTTAACAGATCAGGAGAAATCGAATGTTTCAGGGTTTTATTAAAATGTAGGTCAACACCATTGTGTACAAGGTCTTGCCATGAAGAATCTATATACAAAATATGAAATCCCCAACTAAAATAGTTCCAGATATATTTCATGTTTTCTTAAAAGTAGGTTAAATTCCGAGTTCAAGGTCAAAGATCATGATATGAAAGGTCATACCAAAGAAATATACATATGAAAAGATCTACCTTAAATAGTTCAGGACATATGAGTAGATTAGGATTTTATCAAAAGTAAGTTAAACATTCAGGTCAAGGTCACACACAGTTGCATCATAGGAAAGGTCAATTTATAAACAAAATATGAAAGCCCTAGCTTAAATAGTTCAAGAGACTTTTAAAGATTTCCATATACATCAGCAAACCACACTTTGATCCCCTATTGTGGCCCCATCTTATACCCCCAGGGGCCATGATTTTAACAAACTTGAATCTGCAGCATGTCAGGAAGCTTTCATGTAGATGCAAACTTTTCTGGCTCGTGTGGTACTTCAGAAGATTTTCCCTACATATTCACATGTAAAACTTTGATCCCCTATTGTGGCCCCACCCTACCCCCAGGGGCCACGATTTTAACAAACTTGAATTTGCACTATGTCAGGAAGCTGCCAAGTAAAGAACCAGCTTTCATGTAAATCTCAGCTTATGGCAAAACCTTTACAAAATAACCAGTTTTTGGTGAAAAATGACAAAAATACGGTACCATATCCGGTTCTAGTATGTATACTGTTTTAGTTGTGCTCTTATTTTTAAAATCAAACATGTTCTTTAAAACCCTGGATTCTGATACATGTTTATGACACCAATACTCCTATTCAACATTTACTTTCATTTTTATATATTTTAAAGACCATATTTTGGGGTTTGTGAATCAGGTTCTTTGAACTTTTCTGGCCCAGTGGTTCTTAAAAAGAGTATTTTTAAAGATTTCCTCTATATACTATTATGTTAAACTTTGATCCCCTATTGTTACCCCACCCTACCCCTGGGGGCTATGATTTTCACACGCTTGAATCTGCACTATGTCAGGAAGCTTTCATGTAAATTTGAACTTTTCTAGCCCAATGGTTCTTCAGAAGTTTTAAATAACCACCCTAGTTTTGCATTTTCGTGATTATCTCCCCTTTGAAGGGGCATGACCCTTCATTTGAACAAACTCGAATCCCCTTAACCCAAGAATGCTTTTTACCAAATTTGGTTGAAATTGGCCCAGTGGTTCTAGAGAAGAATTTGAAAATGTGAAAAATTTAGACGGACAATGGAAGGTACGAAAAGCTCACTTGATCTTTCAGCTCAGGTGAGCTAAAAAAAATATCGATACATCTTATATCTCGAATATCTTCTAAATAACATAGCAAATCCACAGAAATGATTGATGGATTTACATGCATACTGTATACAGGGGGAATTTTGCTCCCCTATTATTTTGGCTTATTTCATACTCAATGAACAAATTTAAAACTGGATGGCATTAAACTGACTCACTGTGCTGAAGTAGCAAAATAGGTTTAGCAAAATCAAAGCGGGTAAAATTTATCTTTTCAATGCATCTGGATGAAAATTTCTTTTGTAGAGTATATACAATACAGTACGTGTATAGATGTAGCAAACTTTTTTGAGAAGTATTGTAGGCAAAAGATAAACAAGAAAAGTAATTTCTAAGGTTTATTTAAATGACAAACATGACGTAAATGGTCTTCATGGAGGAATGAAGTAATGTGTAAACTGTCTTCTCACTGGCTTCAACTGATTGGTTGCTTAATAACTTCTTGAGGCAGGCGGAGCTGGGGGAGGGGGTTGTCGAGGAGGGGGAGGAGCCTGCCGGTTCATGCCTGGAGGGGGTGGAGGTCCTCTCATACCAGGGGGAGGAGGTCTCATTCCAGGATGTGGTGGACGGCCTACACATAGAAATTACATACTCTGAAGGCAACATTTTGAAAGTATATGAATTATGTCCTGAAGTGTGGAGATACCAGTAGACATATTGGTGTATAAATGTAAATTTGCATTAACTTACAATCACACATTTTCCTTTCTCTACAGTACAAAGCATCGTTCAAAACTAATTTATCAAGACACAAATCGACCATACCTGTATTAACATAAATTGAAGTGTGCTTACCATACATTGGAGGTGGTGGACCTCTCATGCCAGGGGGCGGTCTCCATCCAGGTGGTGGCCGCATGCCAGGTGGTGGCGGGGGCATACCCATTCCTGGAACACCAGGGGGAGGAGGCATCTGTGATCCTACAATATAACAAATTCATGATTAAATGTAGATACCTTACACTGGGAAGATCTATCCGGCAATATTCAAAATGGTTTCAATACATTCAGACTTTGCCCTAGATGCCATTTAATATTAGTTCCAATGACTGATGGTAGAACAACAAAGTGAGAATGACAGCACTGGCACCCGATGAAACAAGGTCCCAATATTTTCCCAGGGAGCTACACATTTCCAGCTAGTAAAACATCAATTGGGAGTCAAAAAGTGGAAACACCATGAATGATCTTTTCAGAGACACTTATGAAAATAGGAGCGAGAGAGGCTTTCAATAACACCAAAATAAGAGTGTCAAATCAAGTAGCCTCAGAGGCCTACAGTATATGGAGAGACAAAAGAAACTTTGTGAAAAAGCAGAAGCAATCAGTCAGAATAATATCAAAGCCCTTATTGATGACATCCAGGTTCTCACTAGAAAACATCAGAAATGGAGTTGATCTGTTAAGGATAAAGAGGGGAAGACTCTTAACAACAGGTAGGAACAAATGCAGAGACGGGTAGAGCATTTCAAAATAGACAAATCAGTGTGAGCATTTTTCATTAACGGAAATCAAGAAGGCAATTTTATTCTTGAACAAGAGACCCATGGGCCCCGAGTCACCCTGGCCCATATTTAAAATATTTCCCAAGATATTCGCATGTAAAACTTTGATCCCTATTGTGGCCCCACCCTACCCCCTGTGGCCAAGATTTCTGCACTATGGTATGTCAGGAAGCTTTCATGTAAATGTAAACTTCTCTGGCCCAGTGGTTCTTGAGAAGAAGATTTTTAAAGATTTTCCTTATATATTTGTAAGTAAAACTTTGATCCCCACCTTTTCCCAGGGGTATGTGAATTTAACAAATTTGAATCTGCACTATCTCAGGATGCTTTTATTCAAATGTAAATGTTTCTGGCCCTGTGGTTCTTGAGAAGAAGATTTTCAAAGATTTCCCCCTATATATTTGTATGTAAAACTTTGACTCCCTATTGTGGACCTATCCTAGTCCAGGGACATGATTTTAACAGAATTGAATCTGCACTATGTCAGGAAGCTGCCATGTAAATATGAACTTTTCTGGCCCAGTGGTTCTTGAGAACATTTTTAAATGATCCCACCTTATTTTTGTAATTATCTCCCTTTTGAAGGGGACATGGCCCTTCATTTGAACACACTTGAATCCCCTTTGTGCCAAGTTTGGTTGAAATTGGCCAAGTGGCTTTGGAGAAGAAGATGAAACTGTGAAAAGTTTATGTCAAATAGGGGATTTAAGTTTTCCAAAGGAATATATAGGGAAACTTCTTTAAAAATCTTCTCAAGAACAGCAGGACCATTATTAGTCATATCAATATGCAGGCATCCTCAAGTAGCACAAAGTTTGTTCAATTTAGAGGGCTCAGGGGTAGAGTGAGGCCACAACAGGAGATCAAAGTTTTATATGGGAATGTACAGAATACTTAAAACAAATCTTTTCAAGAGAAATAGGGCCAAACTAAATCATATCAAAATGATTGGGATAACTCATTTTAGAAAAGTTCAGGTGCAAATGAATTGACCTTATGTCCCTATACACATGAACTCACCTGTGTAAAACATTGAAGGAAAGTATATTGATTTTGTGGAATTTTCTATTTCAGTGTTTTAAAATTTGTGGATTTCAAGGTTCAAATGGGTTCAATACCTTAAACATAATGATCATATAAAGCATTTTTGCTTATAGATTACTTTGATTCATTAGCATGTAAGCACAGTAGTCCTGCTGGGGATATTCACCTTACCACAAGACTATCAATGTTACATGATACTGATATATAATTTTCAACACAAAGAAAGACACCAGATAAAATGTAAGTGTTAATTGTAACAATGTATAGCAGGGGGCATAAAAAGACACCATTTATTAATCTAGTAGCTTACCAATACTATCAGTATACATAGTAGGAAAGTATAGTAAATGCTACATGATTTTCTCCCTGTAGTGTACATGTATGACTTATACAAACCTGCTTGAGATGAGGGTGGGGGAGGTGGAGCTTGGGACTGACTGCCAGACCCAGGAGGCATCCCTGGAGGCCCAGGACGAGGAGGAAGATGATATGGCATCTGACCTGTGAAGGTAACAGTATTGACAGGTATAAATCTAATAAATTCATCTAGTATAAATGTTCACAGAAAATTTCCAAAATACAAGTTCTTTTTGAATTTGTGATTTGTTTTTTCTGATCAGACAGCAAATCAAAATAACATTAACTAGAGCTCTCCTTACAGGACCAGTAGATCCTGTAGGGTATCCCCTGAGTGCATTAAACACTACATGTCTGCTCCAGCCCCGCAAATCTACAATATCTGCATTTCAAAACTAATGCTGAATTCCAAATTTATAATCTTAATCCTTACATCTTTCCATCTATTGTAATTGACATTGAGGACCATGATACCCCTTTTGATTGTGGTTAGTTTGTGATAGGCTGTGATTCTTATCAAGAGTCACTGAAGAGTACATAAGGCCAATTCAACTTAATTGATAGATCATCGCCGCCTGCAAAACTTGCTATTTCCGGAAAATGTTCATGTCTGACTTGTTTATATTTCCGGTATAGCAACGTGAAAACCCACGTGAAGAAAATAGATATGGTTTTCTTAATTTCTCACGTTCTTACGGGCGTAAAAGAAAGGAAGGGATTAATGTTCTTCATATCTTGAAGAAGTTTGGTATATTTTTGTTCAAAATTAAAGCTTAACCTGGAATTCGTCTGTGAAATAAGCATAGATTGATATCCATCTGGCATTAGATGATGCATTTCTGTTGACAAAATACTCGTTTGTAATTAATATTTTTCTCAGAAAATAGAAATTAAAAAATAAAATCCTCCCACCCACCCCATAGTTTTTGGTGACTCTGGATGATAATCTACTAATTAAGTTGAATTGGCCTAATTATAAGATCCATATCATGTTTTCAAGTTTTGTTGATATAGTAATTTATCTAGTTAATATCAAAGGAAGCAGCAGTTGAGGACTTTCTAACATAAGACTTGATGTCCTAAAAAGGACTTATACAGGCCTACAAATACTACTGCTGCACTTAAGGTATTTCAACACCCCTCCCCCATTTTGAGATGCATTGTCGGAAAGTAAAAACTAGAGAATTAACATCTCAACAATTTCTTACATAAGGTAGTTATCCTTATTAACAAATTTAATTATTAGACATCACAGTTTCCAAGGCAATCAATTAATTTCTTGAAACTTTGGGAAAACTGGAAAATAATGATCTGTAACCTAGAATAAGAAGTATTCAGCCAATAATGCTGAATTAGTAGTGTGAAAGAGTGTGATAATGTATAAAATGATTAATATGTATCTTCATTACTATTACTGATGATTATGTGAATATGGAAAAAGAATAAATTCCAGTGGAACCCCGTTATTACGTTTTCCATTTTGTCATGCTAAAATAACGTAATACCGGGGGGCAACGTAATAAACGTTCCCAGTGAAATCCGTTAAAAATATCATTTGGAAATTGTATATAGTCAGTGGTACTCCGTGAAGGGGTATGTGAATATATCTTTACTGTTTCTTTGTTTAAAAAACTATGATACTTTGTTTTATTTACATCTTATCTTTAATGTCCGTAATTCTTCATGTTCTTATCCCTTTTCTTTATTTCTGGTGTAGGATACATAAGGATGTTTTGATAAACGTTGCTTTTTCTGCATTCGTTTGGACCGCCATTTTGTTCAACTTTAAAACAATGCGTTCATGTAAATTTCTATCAATAATTCGTTCCGGTTCATATTCAACATTCGTATTAAAAAAAAAACAAAACATCGTTTTATTAAGTTCTCTAATTACACAATACACAACACAATAAAAAAAATCCCACCCAAAAAACAACAAAACTATAGACACAAAATGCACACGATACCCAACACTTACACACTTTTCTCACCAACGATAAACACGGAGAACAATTTAAGCGCAATCCACATAAAAAAAATATATAATGATGCACGAAGATTTCATTTATAACACTAAATGATGGCACTAAAATCATGTGCGCATCAAGGGATTTTAGAATATTCACTGAGGTAAATGCCGTGCACGAATCGGCCGATAACACAGGACAGTTTGATTGGTGTATGTATGGACAAGATTTACGAACACCCAAGATGCATGTCCAAACAACGGACAATTTTTTAATTGAACACCTTTAGTCACCTATGTCCAAGCAGTTACCCAAGCGGTTTTAACATTGCTACGATAAATCTTGTCTTTCATGTTTGGTACCAAAGCTATCCGTAAATAGAGTTTTAATAGCGAAGGTAATCACACTATGCTGAACACTCAGGTGGTTGAGATATTATTTCTTCGATTATCAAATTATGAAAAATGAAGTAAATTTCATAGAGTACAATGTCTAAATAAACATTATTTAATTGTTTATCACTGGCTTCGATACGGGGTATTCACCTGAATTGATGTCGCTAGATCTATCGAAGCGTGATCAGTCAAGCGTCTCTAATCCCCAAACAGACCAGGAAATTTACGTGGTGACTGCCGCAGGCAGTCAAGGTGTGAATGGCTTATTATTTTGAGAATCAAGATTCATTATTGAATAATTAGGGGTTTATTACGTTTTTGTCGGAATTTTTACAATGTAATACCGAGTCCCGGCATCTTAGGACAACGTAATAACGAGGTCTATTTTATATAGGTTTAAGAAATGGTTTTGTGCTTTGAAATTCCAACGTAATATGCGGACTAACGTATTAAAGGGGGAACGTAATAACGGGGTTCCACTGTATATAAGAAAAAAAAAAAGTTCTTGAAATGTCGCAAGATTTGAAAGTTTGCTTTCAACAAATATAGTGGCAAATTTCTAGCAAGGAATTTGTGAGAAAAAGCAAATTGTATGATAAATTGTGAGAGGTCTCTATATTCTGTAATAGTTTTGCACACAACATGTTGGAACAAGTATGATAAACAGAAGGATAAAAACGGGTTCTTCCAATATATCTTCATATAACAACTCTGTTGTGGGAGGGGCGGGGAAGTGAAGAGAATTACAACAATATTTTAGAAGAATTACACAAGATGCACAAGAAAAATGGTAATAAATTTTACTCTGCTGGGATAGTTCGATGGAATGCCTTTTTCTTTTATGGGGGTACAATTCTTACCTTGCTGGTGAGGAAACTGTGGCATGCCCATGGATGGGGGCATGGGAGGGGGAGGCATTGGCTGTTGCATGGGCATCATTGGAGGAGGCATGTTTCCCGGGGGCATTCCTGTCAAGAGAAAATTACAAGTGAATGAAATACTCATGTTTATGTTCATTTTCATATTCAAATTTAAGATAATCTTAAATTTGAGGACATTTGCATATCCTTCCAGGATAAAGAAAACTGCAGATTCTTAGACAAGCGTTTCACAGGCTTTAACTGTCACCTGAGGATTATTAGTTAAAAGTATCACTAGCCCCAATGGCTAAAATATATAGAATAATTTTCCTGTTCTGCATATTTAAGCTATATTCTAATATTCAGCAGCAATATAAAATAATATATGTTCTTAAAACATAAATGTCACTGAAAATGTCCATACTGATTAAAGACTTTACAAAATATCATATATGTTATATCAACAGTATATGATTATTTTGGACCTGCCCTAGAGTCAAAAACCATGGGATTACGAAATTCACAATTTTTTTGGTACATTATTTTGCTTTCCCTAAATATACGTTTAGTTTTTACACAGTATCAGCAGAATTAAAGAAGTCTTTCAAATGATAAAGATTTTGGTCCCACCCTGGAACCAAAACCCCTACTCCTGGGATCATGAAATATACAACTTTAATAATGGGCTACCTGCCATGTTTGACCCAACCCTGGAGTCAGAACCCCTACCCCGGGGATCATGAAATTTACAATTTTGGTAGAGGCTTTCCTACTCCACATGACTATACATTTGGTTTTTCTCATAGATATACAGTTATAGAGAAAATTATAGAAAATGTGTCAATTTTTGTCCCATCCGTAATATGCTCCAGAGGTGCTGAATTAAAAAAAAACTTTGATCTCCTATTGTGGCCCCACCCTCCTCCCTGGGGGCCATGATCTGAACAAATTTGAATCTACTCTATATCAGGAAGCTTTCAGGTGAAGCTCCACTCTTCTGGCCCAGTGGTTCTTAAGAAGATTTTTTAAAGATTTTCTTTATATATTCACATGTATAACTATGATCCCCTTCTATGGCCCCAACATACACCAGAAGATCATGCTTTTAACAAACTTGCATCTCCACTATGTGAGGAAGCTTCCATGTAAATTTCAGCTTTTTTGGCCAAGTGGTTCTTGAGAAGATTTTTAAATGACCCCACTCTATTTTTGTGATTATCTCCCCTTTGAAAGGGGCATGGCCCTTCATTAGAACAATCTTGAATCCTCTTCACCCAAGGATGCTTTGTGCCAAGTTTGGTTGAAATTGGCCCAGTGGTACTGGAGAAGATGAAAATGTGAAAACTTTATGACAAAGATGATGCCAATGGAAAGTCTGGATCAGAAAAGCCCACTTTTTGAGCTAAAAAGTGGAGATAATCTTATCTTGAAAGGAAGTATGTCGCATAATGGAGGTGTCCTTTACCACCTAATCACTACACATAGAAGAAAACAACTGAATGAAGATAGATAATAATGCAATTTCCTTTCAAAATTGTATGCTGTAAAACCAACAGAAATAAACTGCTGAATTAAATTCCTGTTCATTGCAAATTTTCTATAAAAAGTTAACACAAACATTTTTAAATAAATGATCTCTTCAAAAAAAAAAAACCCACCCTGGTAGATTATTTTATTTTTATGAAGTGATGTACAAAGAATCATGATATTCAAATGCTTTAAATTTTATGAAGATAACTACAAGTATTTAATGACCGATGCATTTCAGAGAAGATATCACATGCTTGCTTCTGATACCCATTTTATTGGTTATGATATATGCAATTGCAATGTGGATTGACATTCACTTCAAAAACTAGTTTCAATCCCACGTTTTCAGGGCCATCCATGCCGAATCATACCTGCCCTTTTCATTTGTGACATCAAGCAATTTGACTGTAAAAGATGACAGTCATGAACACTGTATAGTGGGAATTTTGTGTGGGTCTAATATTTGACGATTTGCTGGCTCAAAGGTATGCTAATAATTTTAGCTGAATAAATTTTGGCTGGCAAGTAAGAGTTATCTCTCTTGCAGATACTGAAGTCACAATTGAATGCATATTTGGCGAGTGAAATTTTGGTGAAAAGCTATGTAACAGCAGAATCCCCCCCCCCCCCCCCCCAAGCAAAAAAAAAACAACACCCAAACCGCTATGTGGTATTTCAAATCTTGCCAATTAATGTTTCATTATAATAAAGTAATTTCTTAAGGCCTTGAACTCCATGCAGAGGTCAGATTTTGTGGCAATCTTGATGAGTAAACAATTCTTGAATGGAATGTAAACAACACACAAACAGATCTTCCACAAGACCATCCTTAAAAATTTTAATTTGCTGTCATATGACTCACCACTTTAGTAGTGAGCAGATAGGTTGGGAATTTTTAATTTGTCCAAAATCACACATTAGAGCAAAATTTAAAATTCTGAATCAAAATGCAATAAATTGATGGTCACTGGCAAAATGACTGAACCCACTTAGAAACCACTGCATCTTTCAACGCCATGTTTTAAATAACATGGTTTTTATGTTAAAAACTACTATGGAACAAAAAATAAATTGAGAGGGGCATATTTTTGGATTAGTTCACCACATCACGGCAAATCAAACTTTTTAGGGTGGTCTAAATAATACACGGATAGCCCTGTGTGACACATCCTTTCCTATTCACTGAGGTTACCTGGCATAGATGACATGCCTCCCATGGCTGGAGGTGGAGGAGGAGGAGCCAAAGATGAAGAGGCCATTTGCGTTGGGGGTTGTTGTGGCGGGGGAGGGGCATCCGCAAAGAGTTGATGAGGGCGGTCTGTTAGGGAAAGAGGGTTCTGCTTCGCCATAAATCTCTCTGGAATAGAATATAACAAGATGATCAGTATCTTTATTTGGTATACATTTCATGTCTATTACATCACATTCTAAGAATAGAAACAAAAGTAGAAATATATATACACAGTCAGGTACATATATTTCTGTTTATATTCTAAACATCTACTGTAAAATGATGTTGAATATACACTGCAAGTAAATGCAACATTAAATTGTAAAATCTTTAGTGATAAAGAGTTTTCATTTCCTCAGTACTGGTAATTATTTGATATGATGTATAGTTACGTTTAATATCATGAAATATAAAAGTGTGATGATAATAAAATTTCAAAACTAATACCCAGTGATGTAACTCCCTTTATGTGAGAAACAACAGTCCTTACAGATCTATGCATTCTTAGTTTTTTTCAGTTTATATTATCACATGTTAACCATTTTCATTTCACATTTTTGTGTAGCTTCGAATGCATGACCTACATAAAAGGATCAATTTGTCCACAGTCTATCTGTTTGGACAGGGTCCCATTGTATGAGTAAATCCTTCTTTACATCTCTCTAGTTAGAGAAACTGTCAACTTGAAATGCCATGGAGATTTTGAGGAAGCAAATATCTAATACATTGTACTACATATAGAAAATGAATAGCATTAAATTATAATGATGTACAAAATCTTTCTTAAGCAATACATTCCTGACAATCCATCTCTTTTCACTAATCAAAACAAGATGTGTTTGTGAAACAGTGACGTCCCTGTATGACAGCAAAGTCATTCTGGTACCAACAGAATGGTCTTGTCACCAGGAATACGTGAAGTATAAATGCCCTAGCACTAAAGTTTCAAAAGTTATGGCCAGGTTTAAATTTTTTCGAAAGAAAGTCAAACTCCAAGGTGAGGTCAAAAATTTTGGTATCAAACAAAAGGTCACAAGGAAAACACATGTGAAATATAAAAGCCCTTGCACTAAGGATTCAAAACTTATGGCCAAGTTTATAGTTTTTGTGGACAGATAGACAGATCAAACACTATATGTCCTGAATCTCCATTATGGGGGCATAAAATAAAACATTAACAACAGTATTACCAGTGGTCAGTGGTAATATGGGTCTAAAAGATTGTCTGACTTGTTTCATACATGAAAATTTGAAAGCAACTGAGACATTAATGATTTCCCATCATTATACAACAGCATTTTTTGCAGGTTTCACATAAACATTTTCATTCAACTATGTCACAGTGATTTAGCAAGGATAAAATATTTACAGTGAAACATGATTATATGGAAGCAACAGCCAAATTTGTTTTGTTATCAGCATACCAGTAATTCCTAATGCTAATTGCGGGGATTTAGTAAAAAAAATTTTTTTAGTAAAAAATAGATCATCATATGCAATATTATTGGTTCTAAGTGTCTTGTTGTCACCATGATTTTTATGTTGACCAACCTGCTGCTGAACCGTGCCGCTCTCCTTTAGAGTCCTTCTTGAAGGCAAATGAAATAGAAATGGCTCTATTACACAGGAACTGTCCATTCATGGCCTCCAAGGCAGCATCAGCGGCCTCAAAACTGGCAAAGTTAATGAATGCATAACCCTTGGAGTTACCCGTGTCAGGGTCTCGCATGATCTGCAAAACAAGTATCGTGAAAAAAAAAAACCATCAAGTAGTTTCTCAAACAAATCCTACAGAGAAGTTTGGAACAATTGCTCAAATAAGTACCACACTATGTCTCAACTTCTTTAGGATGGAAATAGCTTATACAAATTGGTTACATATCATAGATCTAGAGATATTCTAACCTTAGGTGTTTGGAGGATGACCCCAAATGCACTGAATGTGTCATAAAGTAATTTCTCATCCACCTCAGGATCCAAGTTTCCAATAAATATATTGGCCCCAACATCCAAGTTCTTCTGATGGGCTGAAGCCTGTTAGTAATACAAAGAAAGAAAATAATAATGGGATCACTATCCTGTATCTTAGGAGCGAGAAAAAAAACCCAATAATGGGATCACTATCCTGTATCTTAGGAGCGAGGAAAAAAACCAATAATGGGATCACTATCCTGTATCTTAGGAGCGAGATAAAAATAATAACAATGGGATCACTATCCTGTATCTTAGGAGCGAGTTAAAAAATAATAATAATGGGATCACTATCCTGTATCTTAGGAACGAGATCAAAAGATCAATGTTGGATGAAAATTTAAATTCAAATAATTAGGGGGATGGAGGATAAAAACTCCCATAAGTTTCTGTCATCAGAGTAGAGTAAGAGAGGACTGATGTTGAGAGGATATTGAGGATGAAAGTTTGGAAAAAGAGAATATTGTAGATGAAAGTTTGGAAAAAGAGAATATTGTAGATGAAAGTTTGGAAAAAGAGAATATTGTAGATGAAAGTGCTGAAAAAGAGAATGAAAGTTCACAGAACGAGGGAGTAGAGTGTAGGAGTGAGACTTAAAGTGAATATGATAGTGAGGATGAAGGGTCAGTGTATGAGAGTCTGAATGAACTTCAAATGGAATACAATCGAAATAGAACATGTTATTGTCAATATGAATTTTATTCTTTTTTATGAGTAAGTTCAGGATAAATTGTTATTTGCAACCGTGGACCTCAAAATACTTTTGTATGGGCTAGTAATGTTGGTAAAATTGGGGGCCCACATGGCCCCTAAATTTTTGACTGTTATTTGCAACCCTGACAGTATATGATTAAGACAAAAATTGAGATAACTTTAGCATGGCATTTTTTTTGCCTTGTTGACCCTGGTTGTTTTGATACAGTGTTTGATCATGTTCAATATTTTTATTCAATATTGCATAAATTTCTTGACTTGTGGACCCTGATTGCTTTGCTATAGTGTTTGGTAATACATTTGTATTCATTGTCTTTATTGTGTAAATTTCTTGCCTTGTTGACCCTGATTGGCTTGCTATAGTGTTTGATAATATTCATTGTCTTTATCGTGTAAATTTCTTGCCTTGTGGACCCTGATTGGCTTGCTATAGTGTTTGATAATATTCATGGTCTTTATCGTGTAAATTTCTTGCCTTGTGGACCCTGATTGGCTTGCTATAGTGTTTGATAATATTCATGGTCTTTATCGTGTAAATTTCTTGCCTTGTTGACCCTGATTGGCTTGCCGTACAGTTTTATCATGTTCATTATCTTTATTGCATAATCTGCGTCATCCTCTCCCATGAACTCCACAAATCCATAACCCTGGTGGGACTGTGTGACACGATCCTTTGGCATGTGAACATTCACTAAAATGAAATTTAAAAATGCATATAGATACGAAAAATTTACTAAAATCTTAGGCAATATATACAATTCTATACATGTATTACAACTCTAAAGGAGATTGATGGCAAATCACAAGTTACAACCGATAATACGGATTCTTGGATGAAAAGTCCAACATAATAACGCCTTTTGCGTCCCAGTTGAGTGACCTTCACTTGCGCATCTCGAACCCGAGCTCTAAAATAATCGGATCACACCCGATATTTTTAAATGGTCATTTGGACCGACATTTTCTTGATAATTATCAGTCCAGCGAAAAAACATTGGCTAACTCGCCATGTATTTCCTTGCCTGTTTTACCTTTTAAATACAAGTACCGAATTATAGCATGGTACTCAACTTTAGATGAAAAGCATACCTTTGCATCACTAGCCATTTTTGACATAAAGAATGACTCAATACACGTGCAATGTTGTACCTAGGTATAAAACATGTATTGAAACAAGGCATGAAAATCATGACCATGTCAGTCAATCGGAAATGGGATAGGCTGGTTACTTATTGACACCCCCTCATATCATGCAATATCTCCCTTTTTTTCTTCTCCACACAACCCTCTCTCTTCCTCCTAACTCCCTCTTCACTTACTCTCCATTCCCCAACTTCGTGTCCCCTCAGCGTTTTAGGTCAAAAGATGATTTTAATTTGTATCTCGTGACTGTAGAAGAGACTTGGATTCATTATTATGAGTAAGAGAATAAAGCTCAGAGTTGTCAGTGGGTAGGACCTGGGTCCCTGAGGCCAAAGAAGTTGAAGACGCAACCATCTGTTGGCAAGGTGACAGGGTTCGAAATTAACTTTTTCAAGCACTTGTCCATACGGACTAGTCACTATTGACGTTCACTAGTCCGCAAAGCATTTCAGTAGTCCGTCCAGCATATCATAACAAATGATCTTCATTTCATATTCAATAGTATTTAATCAAACAAAACACATCACAGTTGCAAACAATTCAGTTTCTGACACCTACAGAAGAAAAAGACCACCATACTCGATTTTGCATTTAAGATTTTCAGAAGCATACAGTAACCTCAGAGTTAATCCTTTTATAAACGTCCATAAGTGTGTTCAAGACTCGTGATACGTACTCAGCGTTCATAATCAGAAGGAATTTGTGCTCGTTCAAAGAACGGCTGTCTCGAACGCACTCCATGTGTTTGAAAAGATGTCATAGTTACGCAAACACTTAACCATGCAGGTTATCGATTATAAGTTCAAATATATAAGAGACTCAGACAAATCTTGCTAAAATCTTAACCAATTCAAGATTGATTTCCAGATTTTCACAAGTCCATATGGACTTGTGCTATAAAGAGTTTACTAGTCCGACACGTTTTTTACTAGTCTCGGACTTACGGACATGAGGTAATTTCGAACCCTGGGTGATGGCCACAGTATTGTTGGATGTTTTACCAAAGAGAAGTACAATAAGTGGAGCGTACTATATGAAAACTTGCTAGACCAGCTGAGAATAGCCATCCGTGAAAAATGCCGAGGTAAACTCTCTAAAGGCGTTTTGCTGCAACAGGACAACATGAGAGTCCACACTTGCAAAGTTGCAGTGGATGCTGTAGAGCGAAACAGGTATGAATTAATACCACATCATGCCTATTCGCCTGACCTAGCGACTTCTTCCTATTCTCAAACTTGAAAAAGGATATCTGTGGATGTCATATCCGGTCTGACGAAGAAGTTGTGACATCAGTTAAGGAGTGGGTCAATGGAAAGGACCCTGACTTTTTCAGTTCTGGGCTGATGGCACTTGAACACTGTTGGTCTAAGTGCATCACACTAGAGGGCTATTACACCGAAAAAGAAACAGTGAATGTCAACCGGAAATAAGTTAGACTGGTTACTTATTGACTTGCCCTCGTAATGACCAAGCACAAATATGTATATGATATGGTAACTTACCAACAGGCCCTGCTTGGAGAAAAAGTTCCCATAGTATTGCTTCTGTGACTTTGTCATCTAAACTGCCCACATATACAGTGGCATCTACAAAATAAACATGGCTTAAAACACTGTGTTGAATACATGTATCAACACTTTGCACAAGTTATGTCCCTTGTCTGCCATTTAAAGATTAAAAATTGTATTTCCCTACGTTAGCCTTTTTAATTTTCTTATCTGTAGCTTTGACATTTGTTATTTTTCCATCAATTGCAGTCAACTGCAATAATGCCCCAGGGTGGGACAACCCATTAACTTGTCTGAAAGCTTGATAATTAGCTAAAATTCACAGTAATAGCATCTTACATTTGGTAAGGTAAAGAAGAAAAAACTTGGCAAAGGGATGTAACTTGTGGTGAAGTGTTGAAACGTTTATTGTCAATACATGGAAGCTCAATTTTCATAGATTTTGTGGGTGCCCCATTCCCATGAATTTCAAATCACAACAAAATACAAAATTTATATGTTTCAATGTATGGATCCCGTGGTGATCAGGGTTAGAATAGGTCCTTAGTACCCCTTGCTTGTCGTACGAGGCAACTAAATGGGACCGCAAAAAAATGAGGTCCCGTGTCACAGCAGGTGTGGCACAATAAAGATCGCTCCCTGCTCAAAGGCTATTGTGGTTGTTCAGCACTGAATAACTCAAGTTCAAAAGGTGCAAAACAATTGGACAATATTACTACTATTGCTGCGGATCTTCACCGGAAATTTAAAGTTTCAATATGGTTGACTCATTTGAATTCGGAGGCTAATAGCAGGTGAAAACTAATCTGATCTGCTGAAACAGACAATCAACATTCATTCAGATATTGTGAGGGTGACCACAAGTAGCTATATTTTAAACGGTAATTCCAAGTTGGACAGAGTTCCAGATAAGGTGTGTATCAGCGTAAATACTCATTAAATTTCACCAAATACGCATTTAAGTTGAAAATCATGTGTACAATTACGCATTAGCGAATGTAAATACGCTTTACACTCCCAAAGTAATGCGTATTAGTCCGCGTATTTGTGATACATGTAGTATGATATAAATATGAATTATTTATTCATATGAATTGAGGTTAGCCCAGGGCTTGATCATACATGATATTTAGTGCTATGTAATACGTTTTGATGACAATCACAATTTTGAAAAATTGGAAGAGTTAACTCAAAACACTATTATATAGGCCTACTTGTTATACTTTCTTTCTTAAAGAGTTAGTGTGCAGTCGAAAGCACAGAAAAAATTGTATTATCAATCGTGGACGAATATTATACAGAATTGGATCATAATCATGTGACTGAGTGTCTGATATATTCAAATTTAATGCATCATTGATCAATATCAAATTCCCAATGACAATGAATAGTTTTAATAAAAAGAACTACAAAGGATTTCCCCCGTAAATAGCTGGAGCGGCCTTTTAGTATAAAGTTAAAGTTTAATGGAAGAAGTATCGTTTATCTGGTGACATCTTCTGTGCAAAAGAGCAAAGATAATCAGTAAATTAACAAAATACACTTTTGAATTTTTCTGAAAAGCAAAATACTCATTGATTTGAAAATCAGGGGGTAAATACTCTTTGTGGCAAAAAATTATCTGGAGCTCTGGTTGGACTGCAATGGATGACAAATGCATAAAATCCAACATAATGAAGAAAATGGTGTAGGGTTAACGACGGCGACCTAATTCTCGGAAGTTGGACTTATTTTTTCAAAGTTCCTGTGAAGTCAGGTAAACGATTTTTGTATAATAAAACAGAACAATACTCTGACTTTGAACTGGGAAAACTTTTTATGCATTATCACGATTAATACCGAAGTTTTGAGAGTTTGAAGTGGGCAACCGAGAATTCATGGTTGCTTTGTTAGTTCCCTTCTCACTATTATACTATTAGTATTTATACTAATTTGCTCATATTGTGTCAAAACCCTGTGATTGCAGCTAGGCTACATACTATTCAAAAGGTTGGGAACACTTCCCCTATAGCAAGATATTCTTGCTAAAACGCGATTATCCCTCTCTAGCGAGAGTAAATATATCCCGTACAACCGAGAAAACCCCCCGTGGAATACATCTCTTCGTGTTTCACGTGAAAAGAAGAAAATGTGCTAAAATGTGTGATGCTTCTGCAAATATATTAATCAAAACAAAAACACTCATGATGTGTATTGGATTTCAGACTGCTTCTCTCTTACTTTGACTATGTTGTCAATTTCATAGAAACAATTCGCTTCATGTTGAGTGTGTGTCACACTTATTCAATGTTGCACGGGATTTGCCATTATTTTCAATAAAGACGCCAAAACACCTGTTTATGGTAATGTTTATTTCTCGCTAAAGAGGGATAATCGCGTTTTTGCGAGAATATCTCGCTTTAACGTAGTTCCACAGTCCTGTGACGTCATAAGATTTTGCAAAGTCAATGATTTACTGGAACATAAATTTTGTTGGAGTTTTTTTCAATAGTTATTTTAAAAAAAATTGTCAGCCGTAAAATATTTCAAAAGTCTTAGTCATATTTGAATAGTCAATGATATGTTTCAAAATATTGAATCCAAGGACAATAACTCCGTTTTCAATAAATTATTTATCAAGTCCATTATGCGATAGATTTCCTTTTATTTTCACAAACATTTTACTAAGGTGATAAGGAATCATTATCTGTGTCTTTTTGTGAAATTACATAAAATTTTAATCCATGAGTGATTTTGAATAGCTCAGCTGTATGGTGCCAGACTTCGGTTTTTTATGGGGGTATACATACTCTAGAAGCTATAAATTTGAAATTATTAAGGAAAGGTATGTATTTTTGTTCATAAATAACTATAATAGATGTACATCTACTAATATAAACAGAAAAAATGATATGTAAACCATGCTATAAGGAAATTGTGTCCACATTTATTCGTTTTTTAACATTTTGGAGAATAACGCTAATTCAGTAATTCTGCACTTATTATTCTAAAACTTGATGAACATATTGAAAATGACATGTGTTTTAGTTATTGACATGTTTCTTGATAAATAAATGCAATTAAACAATTTTCTTGTTGTTTCTATTTTAAAATAACGACAAATAACTGTTTCCAATGAATTCCATAAAATCTACATAGGGGTACATGACTTCAGTAGTGTCTGTAATGAAAATTATTATGGAAATCCTTAACTGATTTGCATTTTTTCATTACTCTAAATGTTAATTTATTGATTCCAAACAAAAAAATGCTACCTAAACCCCAAAAATCCAGGACTAAGGACCCACCTTAAGGGAAGTGTTCCCAACTTGTTCAATTGGCCCGTGTGTACATCCACAAAGTTCACAAGAAATGAAGGGAAAACCAAATCATCCTTGGACATAACAAATTTATTCATGTGAAGTTTGAACAGTCGTACAAGCAAAAAAATTAATAATCTTTTCACGATCAACATAAATTGAGAAAATTCGAGCTGACCAGCGTTACTGCAACGTCTAGAGAAAACAAAAATGTACAACAACAATATCATTTTCCATCAATGGGTGAAAAGTTAACAAAACAAACCTTGATTACGCTCTGCTATCGGACCAGCAGCCATAGTTTATTGTTGTTTTCACTCAGTTTTCCATTAATCCATGCTTACATTTCAGATAGAAGCCGTCTGTTGTACAATAATCCCGCTAGATGGCGCACAGGAAAGCGAACGATGAAATTAAGTCGTACCACTACGTAGTTGACTGTTAAAAAAAATGGGAAAAAAAATGAATGCCTTTGAGTCTCAGTCAGGCAAATCAGTTTTCCGCAATTTTTTTTTTTTTTTTTGGTGTTATGCTTGCAGATATAGATGTAATATTTACTTTCGAATTTTGTTTAACTAAGACTTGTTTTATAGTCATTATGTTAATCATAAGTAGTGTATGGCATGCCCCACGAGACCCTAAATACGCAATTTCCGAGTTGCCCTCTATTTCTTTCCCTTTGTGGAACTCTTACGCACAGTGAGACGCAAAACATATTATCGTCCACACGCGGTGGGTACAAATGCTTATCGCTGCCTAGATAGAATGTTCTATCGTTAAAATGATAATGTCCTACGGACCCGATTTAACGATAGAATGCGTCCTATATACCTGCAATGTAGCAAAATGAAAATTGCACACAGTGCATGTTTCGGTAAAATTATGTTACACATCACTCATATGCATTTGGAAAGTTATCTTAACGACCCACTTGGGCCGTTCTTATTTGCAAATTAGGTAAGCGTTCGTTTTTGGAAAACAGCATGCAGCAGGGTGTTCCGATGGCAGTTTCCGGTAAAATGGCAGTCAGTTCGAATCGAGAAAAGTGACATTTCAAAGTGTTGAGTTTACAATATTATTATACGATTTTTTACAGTGTTAAGGACTTACAAATTACCAATGAGGTTAGTTGTATATAAATTTAACTTTAAATGTACGCGTTTATTCTTTGATAAGTTTAAAATCGTTTTGGAGCGATTCCGCAATTTTCTGCTACATTACGGGTATATGGGAGGTATTCTAACTGTGGTGAGGGCCTGTCCCGAGACACAGTTAGATTATTCTAACTAATCGCTGCCTAACCACCCAAACTGCAGGGACACACAATATTAGCAAGTTTATTTGTATTTGATAATAAATTAGCTCAAACAAAAATCGATAATCACCATTTTATTTTTATTAAAATATCACTCGTACAAAGGAGAATAAATAAAAAATATTTTCATATTTAATTTAATGGCCAAATTCAAACAAATATATTCTTGATAGAGGGCGAAGCCCTCTCACGGCCCGAAGGGCCGTGAGAGCGGAGCTCTCCCTATAGGTAACACGTATATACATGTTTAAAAGGAAAATATGGGAAAATAATGAAAAATTAAACCATACCTATGGAACTTGAAAAGTTTGGTACCAATGGCGTCGATTCGAATATTACCGCGTGGACATGTATTCTTCCATTTTGAATCTCGTCTACCCTAGTTCACGTCGTTCTGAGATGTTACATAAAATCCGTAAAAACCTGTAAATCTTATTTCCTTAATCATATAATATGTTTTACGGCATGACCGTGTTTGAGGGCGAAGCAAAAAAGTTTTGACATTAGTATCTATATCCAAAACAGGACAAAAACAACCCGAAGTTAGCACGCGGACGGAGCTGTATCAAAGCATCCTAATTTTTGGACATTTGATCCACCTATATATTGAACGCGGGAAATATAACACAATTGATGTAAACAGTACATTGTGACGTCATATTCAGCGTCGTTATTTAGCAAATTTACAAACAAAGCGTTTGAACCACAACAAAAAACATGGCGTTAATCGTGGAGTGATTATATATGATTACGAAAATAAGATTTACACGCTTTTACGGATTTTATGTGTAACATCTCAGAACGACGTGAACTAGGGTAGACGAGATTCAAAATGGAGGAATACATGTCCACGCGCTAATATTCGAATCGACGCCATTGGTACCAAACTTTTCAAGTTCCATAGGTATGGTTTAATTTTTCATTATTTTCATATATTTTCCTTTTAAACATGTATATACGTGTTACCTATAGGGAGAGCTCCGATCTCACGGTCCTTCGGGCCGTGAGAGGGCTTCGCCCTCTATAATCACTCCACGATTAACGCCATGTTTTTTGTTGTGGTTCAAACGCTGTAAATTTGCTAAATAACGACGCTGAATATGACGTCACAATGTACTGTTTACATCGATTGCGTTATATTTCCCGCGTTCAATATATAGGCGGATCAAATGTCCAAAATTGGGATGCTTTGATACAGCTCCGTCCGCGTGCTAACTTCGGGTTATTTTTGTCCTGTTTTGGATATAGATACTAATGCCAAAACTTTTTTGCTTCGCCCTCAAACACGGTCACGCCGTAAAACATATTATGGTCAGTTTAATGTATACCAATGGTTGATATAATCAAAATTTACTCTTTCATTACTTTTATTTACATTGGTAGTCTATATTATATACAACGTGTATACATTGTACCCACCCAAGCGTTCAACAGAACACTGAACGTACCTCCATCACAGAAGAGCTGATATCTCGGAAGTTGCGTATTGGCCTAAATTGGAAATAAATAATTCTGTTCTATTCTATAGGCTATATGGGTGTGTCAGATTTTAAAGCAAATTTCTATGATTACAACTGTAAACTCTTTTTAAGATTTTAGCATCTTATGAGAATAACCAAATGGATGATGTGTCTTGTTTACATGATTTTGTGTGAAATACAAACAGTACATTAAATGTGCAAGAGACTTTGGCACACCCTGTAAGGAGACAATTCTTGGATGAAGAAATCACTTTAGACAGTTTCGGAATAAATAATGCCACTAACAAAGTTCACATGATTTACAATAAGGCTTGTATAGCTTCATTAAAGAAAAAAAAGAAGAGTAAAATGCAAAACAAGAAATGGTTTGATCAAGACCTAATGAAAATGAAGAGAGAAAAAAAAAACCACTTTGTTCTGTCTCATTTCCTTAAAGATTCGATAGTGCGAGTTTCTTTTTTCAAATTGAATAAACAATATTCAAAATTAAGAAAACTGAAGAGAAAGGAATTTAAACAAAACATTTTAAACCAGCTTGATGAATTTGAGTCTAACAACCCAAATGAGTCCCTGGTAAACCAGCCGCGAAATGAAAAGATAGACCGTGATCAAAACTGTATCGAAGGGTGATACATGGTTCCAACATTTTCCAGATCTCACTATCTCAGACAATGTACGAAACAAAAACAAACAAACAAACAAACTCTAGAGGAAAAGTTACAAGTAATGGAACATGATAATTTCAATTTTTCCCTGATAGACAAGAAAATTACAAAAGCAGAATTATAAGAAGCCATTTTCCAAACTTAAATCCTAGAAAGCTCCTGGATTAGATGATATTTCTAATGAAATACTTTTAAAAGCATCACAACACTTCATCAGTCCTTGTTTGCTGAAACTTTTAATGCTGTGTTTACATCTGAAAAGTACCCTTCAAAGTGGTCAAAAAGCTTTATTTGTCCTCTATTCAATTCTGTGGGTTCAAATACGCCAGAAAATTACAGAGGCATCAATATTAATAATAGTATTGGAAAATTGTTTAAACTAATAATGTTCAGCAGACTTGACAACTTCTTGCTGGAGAATGATATCAATCATAAATCACGGATAGGTTTCTCCAAAAATTCTCGCACTGCAGATCATATTTTGTTGTTGAAATGTTTGATTAACAAACATTTAGAGGCTGGTAATAAGAGATTATATGTTCGTTTTGTTGATTTTTCCAAGGCAATAGATAAAGTCTCTCATGTTGACATTGTGTATAAACTACAATCATATGATATCAGTGGGTATTTTTAGAGAACTTTCAAATCTATGTATAAGAATGATAGAATGCGTGTCAAAGTAAATGATAAAATGACAGATTGTGTTTTAAAATCTAGGGTTGGAGTTAGACAAGGTGGTGTCTTTAGCCCATCTTTATTCAAAATCTATATAAATGACCTCCCAAATATTTTAAATGATAGTTCTGTTTCTGTATGTAGATGACCTATCCAATACCAAATCAGATCTCCAACATAAACTAAATATCCTCCACGATTACTGTAGTGAATGGCGTCTAGAAAGGTGAAGATAACGAACAGTGATCAATCTCATAACTCCTACAAGCAATACAAAATAGATAGTTGGGCAAACACGGACCCCTGGACACATCAGAGGTGGGATCAGGTGCCTAGGAGGAGTAAGCATCCCCTGTCGACCGGTCACACCCGCCGTGAGCCCTATATCCTGATTAGGTAAACGGAGTTATCCGCAGTCAAAATCAGTGTGCCAAGAACGGCTTAACAATAGGTATGAAACACGTCAGACAGCATTTGACCCAATGATAGGCTGTATTGACGAACTAGATCGTTATAACGACCATAGAATTTGCGAAATGCTGACTTCAATCGAGACCCCTGTACCATTAACTTGTTTGTCAGTAGCTTACCTCGATTTAAAAACTGACTATACGCAGAACAAGCTCTTGCATATCGAATCAGTTGAGATATATAAACACCATATGCAGGTGATAATGGAATATTGCTACATAAATGTGGGAAGTTGACGATGGAGAAGCTGAAATCATCCCGTTTGTCATACAGTTGAGTTGTCAATTTGCCGTTAATGTCTACTTTCAATAAAATATCTAAGTATGAAGCAGAAGTGGACGACTCTGTGGTGTCCTTTATATCGAGTTCACAGGGATATATCAAATCGACATATGAATGAAAGTTATTATTGTTAATAGACAAAACGTCATCAGTATATCGAAATGTCGAATTGAAGGCCACAGCGAGAGATTTTTTCTTCTCACGTAGAAGTTTTTGAATAAATTCTGCTTCATATCAATATAGAAACAGGTCATCTAACAAAGGAGCGCAATTCGTGCCCATGACCTGATCATCAAAGACCACGAAGATTCTGTCAATGAGGAACTCTAGCATATTTTTTTTTATTTCAACTTCAGAGTACTTGTGCGTGGAATCAGAGTGGTGTTTAACGAAGTAAGTTTTTGAATAACTGATCACTAGATATGAATATTTCCGTTTTTCATTTTTGTTGAAGAAGCAACTGTCTATGATGTCAAAAAGTCTAGTCTTTAATTTATCGCGAGGAATGGTCGTGTATAGTGTTGAAAAGTCATAAGTTTTAATGTTATTGATTTGGGAAAAATTCTGCGATTTCAAGTTTAGTAAAAGTTCTTTAGAATTTTTTAGAATCCACATTTGATTAACACCACTTCTGGCATATGTAGTCGCACAGTAAGTTTGAAGTTTCTCCTTCGCAGCTGTTAATATTTTCGTGAGGAGAAAAGAAAGGGGCTTGGTAGAACACTTACTGGATCCAGCAATGTATCTTTGTTTGTAAGGGTTTTTGTGTAGTTTAGGAATCCAGTATAGGTACGGTAACTCATATTCATTCGATCCACTGACTGGGATATTAAATGTGTCTAAAACTGAAGCATGGTTTTGAAGAACTTCATCTTTTAAAGTAAGCATAAAAAAACAAAAGTAATTATTTTTAACAACTCGGGAAGACTACAGAAGGAAGCATTGCTTTGGTAATGATGTTATAGAATGTGTAAAACAATACAAATATCTAGGTTTAACTCTTGAAAACAAGGGAAAGTTTATTAAAGCAAAGAAATAGTTATATCAACACGATTGCTACACATAGCCAAGTCCCCTACTGCCGCAAAAAAAGTTGAAGCACAAAAGTCCCACAATTCCTGTAAAATTTGTCGAATCAAAATGACGGTGCAATATGATCAACTACATATGGTGACCAACAATCCTACAAAATTTGAACAAAATCCGTTGAGCGGTTTTGGAGGAGTTGCGTTCACAAAGATTAGTGTTTCTATAGTGTAGCACGTACAAATTCAACAAAGTCCCATAACTCCTGTACAAATTGTTGAATCAAAATGGTAGCGAAATATGATCAATTGCACATGGTGACTAACAATCCTACAAAATATGAACAAAATCCGTTGAGCGGTTTCTGAGGAGTTGCGTCCGCAAAGTGAAGTGGAACGGACGGACGGACGCACGCACGCACGGACACCGGTATTTCTATGCCCCCTTCCGCGTTGCGGTGGGGGACAAAAACGATTAAAGGCATCCTTCAAAATTTTACAGGGATATAAAAATTGCTGATTATAAAAACATTTTTTTAAAAACATATATTTGATCATTGTATTAAACCCATAGTGTTGTATGGTTATGAGAACTGGAAAATTATTAATGTTACCTGGAAAAGAAGAAATCTCCCACTTTTTGATATATTCAAAGAATGGGATGTGGAAAAACTAAATATGAAATTCTGTAAATATATTATGGGGGTGTCTAAAACGTATACAAATATAGGAATCTATTCTGAACTGGGCAGGTATCTATTATATATTGATATGCTAAAACAAACATTTATGTACTGGTTATAGACTAGATCACCCAACTTCAAACCTATTACAGACTGCTTTCAACGAGTGCAGGTCTAACACCATTAACAGTGACTGGTATTCTAGTATATTATTCTACAGTAAAAACAAAACTAGATATCCAGGGCCGTAAATTACATGGAGGCGGAGGAGGCAGCTGCCTCCTCCAACTTTTGAGCCAAAAAAAATTAAAATTTAAAGTTCATTAGAATTTATGTTGTTTCCAATAACTAAGAACATGATACCTCCCTTAAAAAGCATTCCAAATCTTTCTTTTAGAATGAGTTAGTCAAGTAACATCTTAGAAGGCCCTAGAATCAAGGATTTTGCACGAAACGTGTTCAGTGTGCACAAAATGTGCTCAGCGTCTGTTCAGCGTCAGACCCCCGCCTAATTTCCTGCCTCCTCCAAATTGAAGGTTAATTTACGGCCCTGATATCATTTTGTCCCTTTGCAAAAAATTAAGAGAAAACTTTGAATTGTACATAAAAAGCAACTGCATAACAATTCCTCAAACTTTTGGAAAAAATATTCGTACCAGTTACATGCAAGGAGTTGGCAAATTAAGTACATACTTTCAGTATAAAAAGTTATTCAATTTTGAAAAATACCTGAATCTAAAAACTCAAGACAATCGGGTAATTCTCACTAAATTCAGAATTAGTAATCATTGCCTACGGGAATAAACAGGCAGATATGAAAGAGGAATTAATAAATATGGTAAAAATAAAATTCTTCCTAGATGTGAAAAAGTCTGTCAACACTGTATCTCAGGTTCAACAGAGGATGAATTACATTTTCTACTCGAATATCCACTATATAATAATCATAGCGGAGAATAAGATATTTAAAACCTTTCCAAAGCTAGTACTGCTTAACAATGCTGATCTGTTCAAATGAGGATCCCGAGTTTGCTGTTTTATTATGCTTGTACGAGTACCAAATGAACATATGTTTTGTGTGTATTTCATGCATGCGTTGATAGATTTGACGGCTAACTCTCTGTTCATCATGCAGTGTAACTGTCTTTGTTTTCCTTTGTCGTATGTTTCTGTGTGCATCCTGATGCTCCTCTGTGGGCCCAAGTTGGTTGAATAAAGTAATCTATTCTGGAGTTAATTTTCTCAAAGTCCCGTGGGAATCCGGATTAGAATAGGTATCCAGCACCTCTTGATTGTCGTAAGAGGCAACGAAATGGGGCAGTACTTCGGATGAGACCGCAAATTAGAACCGAGGCCCTGTGTCACAGCAGGTGTGGCACGATAAAGATCCTTCCTGCTCAAGGACTGTATAAATGCCGAGGATAGGCCTAAATTATGCATATCCAAGAGTGAAAGATTCTTAAGTGAGACGTTAAACAATATACAATGATTACAATCAATCAATCGAAGTCTACCCCCCCCCCCCCTTCATCCCATTTCTAAGACCAGGGAATCGGTTTTCTTTTTGACTGACTTATCTTATAGATTGAGCACCAAACTCCAGCGACATGTTATCATTACTAATACTAATGTCATCAATATTAGTAATGGTATTACCCATGTACAACAAAAACAAAAAAGAACAAAACTTATTATTTTTATTTGAAATCACAAAACAAACATTCAACAATCTTGTTGACACATGATTGGTTCTGGACCACCACATTCGTATTTGACTGTCTTAACATCTCCATCCACGGCTGAACACTTGCAGTCATCATTAAGCTGACCGTTAACATAGGCAGAAAAACCGGTGGATCCCACTGGCCGACAAGCGCCATAGGCATCCCGACATGCTAATGGAAACACAAGACAAAGATTCATGATAAAAAGTATTCGAGAAGGTTATCTTGTAAGAAAATAATGCTATCAATATCAAGATAGTTCGTTAATTATATCTTAACAGTATATGTATTCAAATCTACTACAAGTAGGTAAATGTGTGATCAGTGTGTGTGATATTGAGGCGTCACATGTTCAAGAAATATCAACATAATAAGAAATCCTTCATGTTTATTTAGTCTTTTGATTACAAAATCTAATGACACATGACATGTCATGCAATGCATTATCGTCCTTCCATCTATTTCATGGGAAGTTTATGTGATCGTACGATAGTGGTGACATGTTGAACAGGTTACCTGAGCCTAAAATAGTGGTGACATGTTGAACTGCTTACCTGAGCCTATGATGGTGGTGATGTATTTGTTCTCCTGCACCTGGTCCTTTGAGCACTGTTTCTTGAAGCAGCCGTCGTAGTGCTGTTCCTCCCATATGGAGCCAACGCTGTGACAAATCATACCATCACCTAACCCCTCCTGACAGGCTACAGATCCAAAGTGAAAGAGAATCTCAGGACCGGTTCACAGTCGATTAATAACACACCTATTTAATCACGATTGTGTTGGTTCGAGCCTCTAGAGAGTAAACTGAGTTTAACCTACTTCAAAACAAACTATGACAGAAATCTGATTGTAATGGAGTAAATATAGAACGTTGGATTCAATTTTTGATGAAATTTTGATAAAATATTACGATTCTCATCACATTTGAATAAACTACCTCAAAAGTCAGCTTTGATATGATGGACGCCACTTATCCCACTTTGCACTCACATTTTACAATTTAAAAATTACTGTATTTGATATCTTTATACAAGGGCAGATCACTTTAAGCACAAAAGGTACATGGGGCATAGTTTTTCTTTCTCTCAGTCTCAACAACTCCCTGTATTGTAGTGACAATATATATATCTTGATAAGCTTAAAAATATGAAAATACGCATATTGGAATTCTTCAGTTTGCAGTATGCCAATGTTAGGTATGTTAATTTAGTGTGGAAACTTGTGGGTTAACCCAGAATCACTGGAGTTCACCAAGAATTGCTATGTAGTTTGAACCGGTTGTAAGTGTGTAGACTGAAATTGATTCATTGCGATTTCATACAAGTACATGATAAAGTACCATTAAGTGATGAAAATCGAACCATCACCACATAAAAAGGTATTCCAAATAGTAACCACTAGTTGATCTACAAATGATGGGGATTAACTTAATGATTAACATTTATTCAATAGGTTTGAAGAGTAATATTAAAATTAGTGAAATAAAACTTGCCACCACTGATGATCTTAATGGAGGATTCTCTTGAACCGTCTTTGGTGTTTCTAACTTTGCATTTTTTCTCAAAACATCCGTCTCTCCAAACTTCGCCGTTCAATTTACACTCATCGTCATGTGGACAACCTGGAAATAGAAATCTAGCTGTGTAACAATAAGAATCATAAAGCAGACATGACCAAAACGGCAGGACTATAAAAACAATCACAGAAGACTCAAAAATAGAATCTCGGTTGGGGCCCCATACATCAATAAATAGTACAGATCGAGTTTTCAATAGTAAACCATAAATAGTATATAGTTATTAAATGGGAATTAATGCAATAGTTGTTTTGTCAACCTCGAGTAAGAACTGCTAGTCAAGGGCTTTAGCACTAGGTCAATATTTTTTACCAAGGGGCTGACAAAATGACATTTAAATACATTTAATAACTGTTTTATTATTATGATGACATTTAAATACATTTAATAACTGTTTTATTATACCGAAAAAATCCTGATTAATCATACTGTCTCCGCATACTTGACACACGATAATCAAATATAAAGACGCTTGAAACAGGATTGCAAATGTTAAGCGTTTTAAAGATCATGAAGGGGCCAAATGCAAATAGAACTATTAGAAGTGTCCGCCCAAAGACAAGCAACCTGCAGGGGCCTGTTTCACAAAAGAACTTACGACCAACTTTACATACTGGAATTTTCCAGTTTATTGTAAGATCACTCACACACTTGAATTGCTCATAAGAGTTATGAGATTGATCACTCTTCGTTATCTTCACCTTTCACACCAAATGCAAAATATTTTTTTAATGTTGAAAATTAACCCCCAGAAAAGGTTTTCTTCATTCATTTAAAGAAATAACTGCACAAGTTAAGACACGCCCCTTTGTCGTAGGTAGCTTGTGTTTTATGCTACAGGGTGAATAGTCCTTTAGTGTATAAATATCATAGGTGTTAAATTGTTTATGGTATGATAGTAGTAAATTGCAAATGTAGCAATAAGTTACCGTCACCGAGGGTCGACTAAAGGCTGTCAGTAGCTCCATGTTTATGCTACCTTGAGACCGAGAGGAGAAACCATCTTATAATATGTTACCTATGTAACATTTGGCAATATCCACATTTCCATGAATAGACACTTTATCATTTCTTTTCAAAACTCATTTGCCCAAATAAAGGCATCCGTATTCACGACAATGTACCTAGTTTAATTCTATAGGATGCAACAAATTAATGGATCTGAATGTAGCTGAAAGAAATAACAAATTAATGGATCTGAATGTAGCTGGAAGAAATAACAAATTAATGGATCTGGATGTAGCTGAAAGAGATGCATAGAGACACACTAGTCACCCCAAACACCAAATACCTATCGAATACGGCTGAAATACTACAAATAAGGTGGAAAATCAAACTTGACCTATCGAATACGGCTGAAATACTACAAATAAGGTGGAAAATCAAACTTCACCTATCGAATACGGCTGAAATACTACAAATAAGGTGGAGAATCAAACTTGACCTATCAATATATGAATCTACAAATATTGTAGACTTGATTATAAATAAATTATGTAACGTAATATCTAAACTCTTAACTTCTGTGTAAGTCTTGATCTTTTATGAATCCAGAAATATGTAAAATCATAGAATAATCTACATTTGGTTGAACACAAGCACACTAACTTCTGATGCAACAAATACCTTGCATCTCTCTCCAACCCTCTCTCTCTCCGACGATGAAATGGGGATGGATATACCCCTGATGCTTAATCCATGATAATGATAATGCAAATACAGAGAAAATTATTACAGGTGCCCAGTAAGGGGAAAGGGGGAGGTACAGAAGTTTAACAACGTTCTGCAGCAGTGAGTCAGGCGATCGTCTATTCTACACAAACCATCCCATGGTTGCTGAACTCTACCTATATCTCTGGACACTATCATGTCTACATCTCCGTTGGGTTTCTGGTTCATTGTGCAGGTGTAGATGGAGCAGCCTTTTTCTGACTTCCACTTATCCCCAGGACTGTAACATCTGTCCACCCAGTAACAACCTGTAATACAACACCCCCTATAGTAGAGAAGCACAAACTTGTTCTTATTTCGGTTAAAACTGTAGCATTATAAAATGAATGAATATTAAATCCTAAACGTAATGTTACTTGATTACACTAAGCCGGTCATCCCCTATTTTCAACTTACATGTAACTCAACACATAACTAACCAGTACCCCAGTTATCTTCTACCTTCAACTTACTACCACGCATGACTACTCCAGTTATCTTCTACCTTCAACTTACTACCACGCATGACTACCCCAGTTATCTTCTACCTTCAACTTACTACCACGCATGACTACCCCAGTTATCTTCTACCATTCAACTTACTACCCCGCATGACTACCCCAGTTATCTTTTATCTTCAATTTATAATTATACACAAATAACCGTTACCCCAGTCATTCCCTACCTTCAACTTAACTTTACACATAAATAATCACTATCCAAGTTCTCTTCTACCTTCACCTTTACCCCACAGTAACTGAACACCTATCCAGTAATTCTATGAAATATTTCACCTGTGTGAATAGTTAACTTTCCACTACCCAGACATTCCCAGTTTTTCTTCCTGTCATTCATCAACATAACTTATCCCACCATGTATACATGGTATCATTACATAGCGTATCAAATGACGTGATCCTCCACACTCACTCAGTAAAATGCCGTACCCGTTTGTATATATCAATTTTCCACGTGTATCCTGTTGTATACGTGCGTTATGCTGCTATAATATTTCCACGCTTATTACACTCTATTGCATAAATTCAAGCTTCAATACCTGGTAAGAAAACCTACCCCATTGTATAGGCACATACATGCCACATCTATCGTATTTCTGACATTCGTACACAGTACATCCTTCTTTCATTGTGTGGCCGAAGGGGTAAAGAGTTCCGTTCAATTTGCATCCCTTCACTGAAAATATACAGTACACGATTTAACACATTGCTGTATTCTGACTAACAAATTGTCATTTCATCCATATTTTCCCCCCACATAATTAGTAGGACGTCTGTCAAATGGGGACCTTACATGGCGATTTGTTGTGAAGATCATAAACTATTGTAGCTTTTACAATTCTGTGAAGTTGAAAATGAGTAGGATCATAACGGACCGTCATATAGATCCCGAAACTTAAAAAACGGCTGAAATGTTACCACGTAAATTATGAATCAATCAATCGTGTTATTCCTCTCAAAACAAAGGAGCACGTCTTTGCTAAAACCTATAAGTTTACGTGCTATTTGTGTTAATTTTTCAAATTCTGGTTACAATTACGCTAATCACTTATTGATGATTTATTGAATGCATAAATAGAACCCTTCATTTAACTATAAATAACTTGTCGTTCTAATTAAAGCATATTGTTAAAGACGTGTTAATGAATATCATTCTTAATGTGACTTGCTAATCCAATAATGTACAATGTATGAACATGAAGCCTTTTAAACAATATGTTACCATTTTTGTTCTCTCTCCGTTACAATCTTCCCAGGTTTATATATAAACCTCGTGGATCAGTAACAGTGAATCTACACTAAATGAGGATACTTGCATTTCGCTGTGAAAAATGATTTGAGATCATGGTTTGTTCAAGCGTAAATCTATTCCGTGTCATGAACCTATCACACACAAAACACGATACAGTTAAAATGATGAAAACCCAATTTATTCCATCAATAATACCACCGCTAGGGCACATGATACTCCCGTCTGGAACTACATGTACATAACAACTAGGTTCGATGGAACTAGGCATTACAGTGTGCAATATATGATCCAGGCACATTTTTGAAAATGTATGGCCATAGAATTCCAAAATATGGTCATATCAACTTACTGATCTCGACACACCTCCGCAAGAAGCATCAACTGATCAAGTTTGATGATCCTAGGTCTACAATTTGAGTATGTATATAGCCATAAAACTCCAGAAGGAAGTCAGTGACCTATTCTTAGGAAAAGACACACTTTCCCCCATGATGCATCAGCTGACAAGGTCTGATAGTCCCAGGCCTAACAGTGTGAAAGACTCGGGACACAAAAACCCAACAAACGGGAATGCTCAATTCAAGAGACGGGCGTTTAACGTGGAAATTTAAATGACATATTTTGAAGACTTTTGAATATGTATTATTCGAACCTCAATATTGTAATATTTACCTCGAATTCCGCGTCGTATTTTGTAATTTAACGTCATAAATCCTCACTGCAAGTGCTTTTCTTAAATTTCAGAAACATATCGATTTTGTGAAATTTTTTATTTCAGTCAAAGATGTATCTTTATATGTGATGCCAACAAAAATTCTGTATACAAAGTTTCATAATGTTAGCGGAAAGGATAATGATACGTAAATGTGCACTTCTCGACTGAAATTTCAAGTATTTTGAAAATTTTAACAAAAACTGTCAAACCCGATATATAAGCGTGTCCTAATGCCACCGGCAATCATGAGATACATTATCAGGAAATATTCATCAGATTGTAGTACTGATGACTCACTGTCAGAAGTGAAAATAAAACATAAAATGCGCAACTGCATGATATGGCGTTTTATCGGTCTGTACAATCATAACTACATCAAGTAAGAAACAACAATTTACGAGATGTCCCGTAATTACAATATTCTCACAAGGTCATACCCAACTTACCTTCAGTAACGACAACACACGAGGACCCATCACAGACACATTTATGAGTTGATCCATCAAGTTCCTCTACTAGCTCTCCAGGTTTCATACATCTACCATATCTATCCATACAACCTTCAAAACATATTGTTTGATTATTTGGTTTTGTGCCTCTCGAATAATTTTCAACTCATAATACGGGTGAAGGGCTGCAAAATTTAGGCTTATGTTTATCGCTTGCGGCCTTTGAGGAGGGAGGGATCTTTAACGTGCCACACCTGCTGTGACACGGGGCCTCGGTTCTTACGGACTCATCCGAAGGACCGTCCGATTTAGTCGCCTCTCACGACAAGCAAGGGGTACTGAGGACCCTTTATATCCTGGATCCCCACGGGAGCGAAAGATATCGTATGATCATAGAATTTCTGAAACTTTGAATATATACGATATTCGTGAAAAGAACACTTTCATGTTATCTTAAGAAGGTTAATGTAAAAATATGACAACTGTACTTTCTGTAAACAGGAAATAAAAACTATCGAACATGTATTAATGTCTTATTCACATATCGTAACTCTATGGAGTAGCCTCTATATATACTGTATGCAAAGTACTATAAATATTTTGCTTAAAAATCAATTTCACTCGGACTATTACATCATTTGAAGATGAAGAACAATGCTAAGAAACATATTTCAATGCACACAGAAATGCACAAATCTTGAGTCTAATTGGAAAATATCTTTGACTTCTGACATTATAAAATACATGTACTGTATTACCACATAACCAATTACGATTGCATGACGCATTCCAACACCGCTGAACATCTGCAGTCTTTTTTCCCCTATCCCATAGAAATCAGTCTTGTTTTGATACCTACTGATGATATCCATGTTCAGTAGATGAATAAGGTAAGGTCTCTTGTTCAAATATTACTTTGAATTTCATATTTGCAATATAATTTTTAACACAATGAAATGAAATTTTCAACATAAAAATACTGTGATTTCATTCATTTCAATGGATATCAAAGTTCAAAGGATTAGATATAAATATTAGAAAAATTCACGGACAGCCCAACTTTGTTCTTTCCACGTATAAAAGAACTGCACTGTTTTATCAACTGATTTGTGGTCTTGTAGAACCCCGAAAACGACGACTGTCCGTGTTAAAAAAAAATAATGAATTGATTTACCCGAGGCAATGAGCACCATAGATCCTCCCATTTCACATCGGTATTTATTACAACCAAACGACACTTCGTCCATTACACTGTGGCACCTTCCATACGAATCGATGCAACCTATACAAAAGACAAATACACATTTAATATACATTTAAAGTAACTCTGCACATTGTTTTACGTCACGTTTAACAATGTTTTCAGTCATACAGAGATGTCATCGCCTATATATGTTTGACTTGTGCCTAACGTTCAAGACCGTATCGGCGAGGGTTATTTATCGTGCTAATGTCCACTGTGCCAAGGAACCTCCTTTTAAAGGTTATATCCGGAACTCCTGTGATTTTCAATTTTAATGCTAGGTGCTTGGCAAAGGAACAGTCACTACCTATGTTAAACGTCTTAAGTTTGATCACAAATCGAACCCAGAACTTTATGGTTTACCTCACAGTTGCAAAACCAGTGCTCTAACCTTTAGGTTATCGCGATCATTAGTTTAAAGAAACTGTTTTATGTTCAAATCTATATGATTTTATACGTGTTTGATAGTTTATTAAGAAAAGTACCTCTTCGCTGTATGACTTCCGTTTGGACGTAATCTGGTCCCTCCTGTGTAATAACACATTTATAATGAATGCAGTTCTTTGTCCACGTGCTACCAACATCTTTACACTCTCCATCCCACTCACACGAGATCTTCTTGGGAATCAGCTCACCCCTGGTGGTACACCGATACTGCACACAGTCCTTCATATGAGAGGTTCTAGAGCGCTTGCACTTTCCATCGACAGTGCAACCTTTCAAGTGGAAGTTGTATATTTATGAATAAACGACAATGTTTTCTATCGAGGCACGATTGTGACAGTACGTACAATTTTTGGAAGGTCATATTCTAGAATTTCAAACATACCAATCGTTCTTTCAATTATTTTGACATCATTGTCTGCTATGTCCATAGCACACGTATACCCTCGACATGTCTCCTTGTCAAACCACTTAGTGTCAACTGGTTTACACTCTCCGTTCCAGATGCAACCTGTTATAACGGATTGAAATTTAAACTGGAGTCGATAATCTGTATTTCTACTATTTATACATTTTAATCAGCGATAAGAATTGGCAGGTAAGTTTACTAGCCAGTGACCACTAAGATTATGAAAATCAGAAAAGAAATTCATTCTGCGATAATAGAAATTACACACAATATCTTTTGAATGCAGTCTATAGTATACCTATGTTAATGTGTATTACATTTCCCTATTACAACAATCTGATACAAAATAAGTTCGTTACCTTTACCGATAGGAACCAAACTTTTAGCCTCTCCATCACACACGTAAGTTACACATTCTAACACTATCTTTGACCCAGGATCCATACACTGGTCGTTAGGTCCGATACAACCTTCACAAAAATGACATGAACAACTCCTATATTGACTGCTTATTGGTAATAAGGTTTCAGGTCAATCCCACATAAAAACGAAAACCTTTTTGGAACTTGACTTTATACGTAAGGAATTATACCATGATAAAATTTACCAAATATATATCCATCACTCTATTTTTATTTTCTGAGGAAAGTAAGTTATCATTCTGTCAGTTGTTTTTACCAAACTCTGTTTCTTGCACAATGCCCCCTGGTTTACACGTGGATCTGGAACAGCCTCTCTGGATTATGTCGTCTCCAACTTTGTAACAGTGACCGTTTTCACCGACACAACCTAGTATGAAAAATTCAACGCTTTGAGAAGGGATTACACTATGGTGTTTCAAATATATGCATCAACTCAATCGAACCAAGTGCAGATCGGTTACCACAACTACAGATATCAGAATGAATTATTTTAGAGCCACTATGAAAATGTACGTGGAGATTCGTTATCCAGAAAAATTTAGACATGGTCTGTTTTGTATTTTCGTATCATCAAAATCAGCAATGGTAAACAGCTCCAACAAAAGTATATCAATAATAAAAACATACCGTGTGACTCGATTACTTTGGTCTGGACATAGTCAGGTCCTCTTGCTATCAATTTACACGTATATGTAATGCATCCCTCTGTCCAGGTGCTGTCAATTTCCTTGCATTCACCTTGAAACTCGCATCCTGTACGAAAAACATATATATTGCTAACGAAAACGGGTTAATTGAGCTGCAATGTAATGGCTTGGAGTATGTATTTTACAATTTCAGCCCACATGTAATTCTTTAAAACAAAATCGAAAAATGAAGAGCAAGTGAACTATATCTGGAGACTTACCGAAAAGGTGACTACTGAATATAAATGGGGATTAGCTGATTAGGGACAATTTGAAGATTAACGTTTTGTTTAAAGAATCAATGAGGAGCATAAGTGGGAATTCACAGCATGATATGAGTCAGTTGAAGTTTGAGTCCATAAAGACTTACTGATCTGGGTTGGTTTGAAGTTCGACGTCTCGCTGCAGAGGTATTTGTTACAGCCCTCCACTGTACCCTCTCCGGTTGTAAAGCATCTACCATTGTCACCTTTACAGCCTGGAATTTTGTTAAACGGTGAGAATGAAAGTGTTTGTTTGCATTACAATTCTCCCAATGACAGATAAGAAAGTCAATTATTATGAGGTAAATAATCACGACTTGCATTTTATTTGAGATCAAAGCAACATTCGGATATGGAGATATTATTCTAGTCGAAATCAAGGTATATTTATGAAGACTAATGCATTATGGTACCTGTTTTTTCTACTATTGATATGTCGTGGACATCACTGTCGTATACACACGTGTAAGTAGTACATGTCTTGGGGTCAAACCAAGTCGAATTAATTGCTTTACATTCCCCATCGTAAACACAACCTGATTAAACAATAGTAAAGATTGTAATATCAAATTGTGCATAATTATGACAATGAGTTGATATAAACACCATATTAAACTTATATTCACTGATAAATAATATATATCAGAACTTGCAAAATTGCAAGATTATCTACCATTCAAATCTAAAATTACTTTATCACATAAATGCCCAACTCTTTTAAATCTTTCTGTAACTTGCCTAGCATGTCGATAACCATAAGATAACCACTAGGATCACACTTGTAGGCTGCACATCCACTCTGAACTTGCTCATTTGGCTTCAAACAACGTCCATTTAATTCGCAACCTGAATTCAACCAATAATTGGTGTAAAGAAAAATCGAGAATGTTACTAATCATTAAGATTTGATTTCTAGAAATATCAGTGAGGTTTGTCAGATGAACATGACAGTGATACTTGTGGACCATTTTCGCGTTTGATTTTGATAGAGGCATTGTAGTACGAATGGTTCATGGCACACGTGCAGTTTCTCGTATAAGATAAATGATTATCTATGCTTTCAATGTAAAGGAAATAAACGTTTTTTAATAAATCAATGTTTCCAAAGTTCACATTTTCCCGCGTAAAATGAAACGATATGATATACTATGATACCATGAGAATATTTCTAAGTTGTATTCATAAAATACAATACGGTATAACTAGAGGCAGGCCTTATCGGTCACCTGAGGATTAGTTAAAAGTATCACTAGCCCCAAAAGCATATGAAATCTATAATAATTTTCCTGTCATGCATAATTAAGCTCAATTCTAATATTCAGCAGCAGTATAAAACAAGATGTGTTCTTAAAAAGCAAATGCCAAAAGTGGCCCACATTGATCATCGATTTTACATCATATACGTTTATTGACACTATATGACCATTTTGGACCCGCTCTAGTGTCAGAACCCAGGGGTTACGAAAATTCACAATTTTGACCTATCCCATTCTGCTTTTTCTAAATGTGCATTTAGTTTTCATAGAGTATAAGCAAACTAAGGAAGGCTTTTAAATGATAAAGACGATAATCACTAGCATAATTTTGAACCCAACCCTTACCTTTGCGATCATGAAATTTACAATTTTGGTAAAGGACTATCTGCTCCTTCTAAATATCCATTTATTTTCAATTTAGTATCGATATCATTAAAGATATTATCTAGATGTTAGTCGTCGCTAATATATTTACTTTCTGATGATCGTGAATAAAAACCCAGTATACATTTACCTTTGTCGGATTCTACATGCATCTCGACATTACCAGGTCCCAGATTTTCTCGGACACATCTATGTGTTGTACACGTTTTTTCATCGTACCATACTTCGTTCTCTCTTTTACACTGACCCTCCCATGAACATCCTGTGAACAGAGTTACAGATATGTAGTGTTGATTTATAAAACAAACTAATATTTTTGAAAGGGAGAAGAAAAATCTTCTGTGAACTTGAAAATTCGAAAAATGTAACCATAAAAAGCACTTGATCTATACACATTTTACCAATAGAGTTTTAATAAGTAATTATACTTAGAAACACTAAGACCACCCCTCCCCCCAAAGAGAGATAAATAAAGCCTAGACGACAGCGGATTACACAACACTCAGTAATCTGAATTAGATAGATGGTAGGGAATTGATGAAAATTGTTTGTAATTCTTGCTTTATTTACAAAATGTGTTTCGCTTACCTGTTACAGTGGGGGAGAAAATCTCATACGGTGTACATGTGTAGTGTGTGCAACCGTTATTTGAATCCATTGCAACGTAACCAAAGGGTCTACACCTCTTCTTCATGTCTCGACATCCTAGAGATATCGAAATGTTACGTGCACTTACATGTGGAACAACAATATTATGAACAGAAAACAACGGCTGTATATCATATCATGGGTGTAGTGGGTAGTAGATTGGAGCCATGGTCATGCAATACGTGTATTAGAGTATGGTATGGAGAGCGAAACCAATTTTATATGCAATATCAAAGCACTGTATATACATAGGGAACGATCGAACCATTGCGATATCAAAAGTCACCCAAGGGACTTTAAAAACAGTACCTTTTCTATGTTGGACCAAATTTTATCAGTATGAAGAACGAATGAAAATTTGAAGATACGGAACAGTGATCAATATCAGAAATCCTATCAAAAATACACATTTGAATGTAGGACACACCCATACAGTATATAAAACGGAATTTTTTTGAAAATTTGACAAACTATTAATTGACATTAACGAAGTATTGGTCTAGTAAATGTAGGGGAAAGCTGTAATGTATTGTCTAATGCATATTAATGAGGGATTGAGATTTATGATGGATGTCTGCGCGAGGAAAGTATTATTAGAAACATCACGGAGGAAGAGGATTTCTTTGCAATACATAACAGTATCAAAAATTATTTTTATGTTAAACATGAAATTAACGACCCCTTCACACGTCCATCACTCAATTTGGTTCTCCCTAGCCCGTTTTCAGTCTTCTTTTCTATATATCTTTTATCATTGGTGTTCCACCAACAGCATACATGCCGTCCACACTTTCGCGTCACTATGGCTTTCTAGTTTTAGCGTGCAACGTCACGTGATCATGCGTATTTCTAATTGTAGCATTTATTATTAGACTCCGAGATAAAAAATAAATGAATAGGAAATTTGCTTAATTACATATTAACCCCATCGAGTTAAGTTGTATAATTTGCATAAAGTAAATAACGTATATAATTTGATAAAAACTAGCATTTCTTCCTATGATAATATTCGATTGATACGACACTTAGGCCTTTAAAATGGAATTGTATGGAACGCTGAATGCCTTACTGGTAATATAAAAGTAAAATATTAAGCGGTAAACGCATTATTAGAGTACCATTGTTTAAAGTAGCATATTGAATGGTGAACGCAGTGTGATACGAAAGTACGCACGTAACGCTGACCACATATAAACATTTAAAATTACAATAATTAACAACGTTAAACCAATGGCAATGAAGTATTGTATGGATAGACGAAACCGTTTAAAATATTAGCATACCGTAGGGAACGTTGATAATGGTTGGGGGTGACGCCTCGTCGAGCTGTTGACAGGTTTGTTGGACGCATGCTCTTCTGTTTATCCAGGTAGAATCAAGTTTCTTACAACGTCTTCTAAATTTACAGCCTATCAAAGTAGGAATCAATAACATTTATATCAAAGCTACAAAAGAAATTACTCTCGGAATCTTTTTTTTCAATTTGAAGGAGAAATATCTTATTTTCAAAAATAATAATAAAATAATCATTTCATATACTACACTTCAAATACAAAAACTACACATGAACCCGAGTGACAGATAAAAGTAAAACATTAACTCATTTAGACCTTACAGAAATATACTTTTTTCGTGCTTGAAACGAATTGATCAAAATATGTTAAAAGCGAATGACATACCCGTTGGAAAATGCAGTTGCAACATATTTCAACACCGTCATTTAGATATTGGCATACCATGAATATTTCGAAACTTATGTCTAGTTTAAGTTTTCTTAAAATCTATGTTTGAATTTGATGAATAAAGCACCACAAATAAAGGTACTCTGGTTTATTTTCAATTTGCTTTCATCTCCTTGAGCTTACCGACTTCAGTGGGAATGAAGGCTGGTCCCTCGGGTCGCATTTGACATTCCATTGTTACACACTTTTTCGAGTGAATCTGTGTTCCAAACGCATGGCATTTTCCCGATTCATCCTTACAACCTACGAATACGAAACGCTTTCAGTGTAGTGTAACCATGAATTACCACAAGATTTTTTGCTAAGTAAATGCTTACGATGATGAGTAAAGTGTAATGGTATGTTAAATTACCCTTTTCCTTATGATACTAACCATACTGACTGCTGGACACATGGGCAACACCAGTGGATTCTGAGATACTGCACGTGTACTTCACGCATTGGGTGGGGTGTTCCCAGGTAGAATTAAGAGTCATGCATTTCCCCATCCACTCACAATCTACAGTATAGTGTATATTGCTATTACCGGAAATCATTTCCTCGTTTAATCACGAATACATACCTAGTGTGAACAAAAATATTCGCAAAAATTGATCAAGTCCTGTGGATATGTTCTAAATCTTACTGAACAAACTAGCAGAAATAAAGCACCGCTAATACACGGTACACATAGTACTTATGATTAGTCTAGGAAACGAACGAAATTTTAAACATACAAGACTGTATGGAGGGAAAATCTGGGAAACCCCCGGAACAACTGTCCCCTACAAACACAGGTGATGCAATAGTTACCTGTCCTGAAGACGGAGAACGATCGGGTCTTCCCTCTACATCGGTAGGTAGTACAGTCCTCTGTTTTCTTCCAGGTCGGTAGGTAACATTTATCATAATCCAGACAACCTGAAAGCAGACTCAATGTGTCGGTTCTATGCACTAACCGGTCACGTCCTGTACTCAAGGATGGCATACAGGTCCAATGATAATGTTAAATACCGAAACATTTGATAAGAATGAGTTGAAGTCAGTATTTGAATAGCTTACCCCATCTTTCCTTAAGTTGGGTGTATATAGATCCCTCTGTTGTATTTTTAACGACACAATTATACAACACACAGTTCACCCTATCAAAATATTTCTTGCCCGCTTCCAAACAACCGCCGTTAAAATCACATCCTGAAAATTAATACAACTGGGCAAATCAGTATTTATATGAATGAAGATCCAAACAATTTGTACATCTATTTGATATTTCTTTAGATTTTGAAAAGATCTTGACTTTTCATGTTATCAAATAGACTGACATACCCTCTGCTAAAACCTGTAGTTTCCCGTCAACACATTTATACTTGTTACACCCATCGCCATGCTGGGCACCTCCCCCAATACAATGATTGCTCTCGCTGGTACATCCTTAAACAAAAGTACAAACCGTATCAATAAGTTGTCTTCCACACTTGAACGTGACAATCATTCTGAAGCGTATGGAAAGTCCACTTTACGTCAGGACAGACCATTAATGAAGCAGATTCATTCGATTATAAACACGACACACCCTATTCTCAATGTCGTAAGTTTTATAGATAAAGATATTATTTCTAAAAAAAATAAAAATAAGAACATAATAAAAAAACAAAACAACCTCGATTTACAATGGAAAAAAGACATTTCTTTTGCACTACAAACATATGTGTATATTTGTTTATTTCATTGATCGGCTGTATTAGATCTCATGATTAGTACTTCTGTATATTTGTTTATTTCATTGATCGGCTGTATTAGATCTCATGATTAGTACTTCTGTATATTTGTTTATTTCATTGATCGGCTGTATTAGATCTCATGATTAGTACTTCTGCGTTAAACTCTCCTCTCTGGTTTCTTATAATTTCATCGAAGTCTTGTGACTCTCAATGTTCTGACGGTATCCAATAAAAATCTACGATTACTCTGAAACTTTGTCTGTGACAATAATGATGCTGCAATTAAGTAATACAGGTAGACCTAGTCTGAGTATAATATTCACTTGACGTTACGCCACTGACGTCTAGCTACTGGTTACGCAATGTTCTCATAGTATGTAGTTTAAGTGACGCCTGTCAGGAGTCCCTACCGTATGTGGTTTCAGTAACACCCAAACAGAAATCTCTACTGTATGTAGTTTCAGTAACACCCAAACAGAAATTCCTACGGTATGTAGTTTCAGTAACACCCAATTAGAGGTTCCTACCGTATGTGATTTTAGTAACACCCAATTAGAGGTTCCTACCGTATGTGATTTTAGTAACACCCAATTAGAGGTTCCTACCGTATGTGATTTTAGTAACACCCAATTAGAGGTTCCTACCGTGTGTGATTTTAGTAACACCCAATTAGAGGTTCCTACCGTATGTGATTTTAGTAACACCCAATTAGAGGTTCCTACCGTGTGTGATTTTAGTAACACCCAATTAGAAGTTCCTACCGTGTGTAGTTTCAGTAACACCCAATTAGAGGTTCGTACCGTATGTGATTTCAGTAACATCCAATCCGTCTTCATCTTCAATACAACCGTATTTTGTACATGTTTGAGTATCGAACCACGTTTCTCCCTTTGCCTTGCATTTCCCCTTCCATACACAAGCTACAAATGATTGGAAACCCGACTGAATTACAAGTAAGCATATAGGTAAGTAGACGTGTTTTCTAAAAGTAAACATGTAGATAAGTAGGCTTGGTTTCTACAAGTAAACATGTAAATAAGTAGACTTGGTTTCTACAAGTAAACATGTAAATAAGTAGACTTGGTTTCTACAAGTAAACATGTAAATAAGTAGGCTTGTTTTCTACAAGTAAACATGTAAATAAGTAGGCGTGTTTTCTACAAGTAAACATGTAAATAAGTAGGCTAGTTTTCTACAAGTAAACATGTAAATAAGTAGGCGTGTTTTCTACAAGTAAACATGTAAATAAGTAGGCGTGTTTTCTACAAGTAAACATGTAAATAAGTAGGCGTGTTTTCTACAAGTAAACATGGAGATAAGTAGGCGTGTTTTCTATACGTAAACATGGAGATAAGTAGGCGTTTTTTCCACCCCTGAAGTATATTTTCTATCATAATCTATTCAGTATGGGTACTGCTCATCATGCTAAAGAAAGGGTGGCTTTGTTAGGTTTTCTTTGGATGAAACCTTCAACTACAAGTACTATTTTACATATTGCTTACCATATCGATACATCGTCGATATGTCTTTGTGATATCGATCATATGATTTTAATACTAGATACTGTCCATCAGAATTTTAAAATTAAGGGGAGATTAGGCTTAGAAATCACTGTGTATCATATACAATTATCTAAACATTAGCTTCAAATTTTTAACGAAAGAGAATTACAAGCACCTGCTTGAGTCACATGGAAACCCGCTCCTCCTCCTATGCACTCGTACTGTTGACAGTCCTTCGTGTATGTGTAACCAGGGTCGTGACAAACATGATTCACAAAACATCCTACAAATATTGTTTTTCAATATAAGCCTTTCAGGACAGTGATAATGCATTGATCATCTCCTCTCCCCACCACCACCACTCCTCTTCATCTTTTATAATTATTTCAATAAATATGTATGATTAAAATTCATAAGATATGGAATTGATAAAAAGCATCCAATCATTAAAAAAATATACCGTAGATAAATGTGCAACACAGAAACCATATACTGAAAGACGCAGTATAACAACTGCCGAAAATTTCCATAAAACATTGGTAGACATTGTTACCATAAGGTTCTGTTTCCACTTGTGCACATCCGCATGGATCTCGGACGCATTTCACAGTGACGCAATCATCCTTGTCCACCCATGTATCACCAACAGCATAACATTTATGCTTATACTCACACACTATAAAAGAAATTTGTTAAGTGCTGCCTTAGAATGGCTTTTAAACAATCATACAAAATTTCCACTAACTTATTTACAACACGAAGGTTTACGATTTATGTCAAATCCATAAAAAAAAAAAAACAACAACAACAGAATTTAGAATCACCTTCCTGTCGTAGCACTCGGTCCTCGTAGCATTTATACTTAAGACAGCTGTTTTCTAAGTCCTTAGTCCCGTTCACAAGGTAGCACTTTCCGTTCTCATCAACGCATCCTAGACAACAACAGTAGAAAATTCTGATCTATAACTCTCCATTCAATCTTATTTAAAGATTCTTTATCATTCTAAAATGATGATAACACCTCATTGATTTACTTTCCCCCAAAACAGCACTTTAAAATATGTTTTCCGCATGGTTTGCTTGATTTGACGCTGTCCAAATAAGACGTGATATACTGCCTGTAATTAAACCATTAGCTGTTGTGTTTGACACCTTCTACGAATGGTTTTTCCTGGTTGTACTCGTGTAACCTTACCAATTCTTTTTTTGATGATTCTTGGAATGGGTGACTTCCTCTTCTTTCTACATTTGAGTCGATGGCAAGAGTTGTTATCAACCCATACTGCTCCGATATCGTAACAACGCCCTTTGTATGAACATTCTACAGAAAACAGAGAAGTCGGAAGCTGTTGTATCAACATCTGTTGCAAATCAACCATAAAGATAGGACAGATTCCCATAAACAATGCGGATAAAAATGACCACTGGAACGTATATTGACAAATATGACAGAATCACGTCAAGGCAAGAAAGGAAACTACATTGTATTGTGTTGAAGTTGTCTTATCGCTCTAACTTACTGAAAGATGTTGGGACCATGTGTCCATTGGGGTCACATTTATATGTGTTACAGTTGTCCTGCACTATTCCGCCCACTTTGACACAATTCCCATTAAAATCGTGACAATCTAAAGTTCAATGAAAACAAATGAGCAATACGTTTTATTCTATTACACAATGTAAACATTTCATTGACGTTTGATTTATTTTTTGTCATGTTTTTTTTTTTCATTTGTATTTTTTCTTCTGTATGGTATGAAAATTATGCATGGTTCGTTATTTTACGGACTAGAATTAAAGGAATGATTTTCAAAGTTCAACCATGCTAAATATGTTAATATTAATAAAATATAGTGTTAAAATATGTTAACCATTGATTTGAGCTTCCCAATACTACCTTGCGTTCTCTCTATGTATGATGTTGGAGTTCCGTCGTCCGCTACGTCCGCCCTACATATGTAAGTCGTGCATTTTTCAGCAGTGGATGGCCAAGTCTCATTCACTGCCTTACAATAACCGTTGAATTCACATCCTAACGGAGAAATCAATTGTAAGGGAAATATGACTGAAAGTTACGCCTTAATATCAAGGGTACTGCAATAGGGGATACTCTTAAAATTGAATTTTATTTACGAAACAAACCTTGGTACAAAGATGTAATGATGAAAAAAATTATATGCCGAATAGATAAGTCGAACATGCTTCCTATGTTGGGTACAGATACACGTTCATCTTACCGACAGAGATGACCTGGAGATCCCCCTTTTTGTTGCAGACGTATTTGATACACCCTTGAGAACTGACTTCCGTTCCTTTCTTTACACAGCCGTTGTCTCCCTGACAGCCTGAATAATGTCATATAAATAAATAAGAATCTGAATGGTATGTCATGTTATGGAATAACGGATTGAATAACATGTCACATGAAGCAATGAAATTATACGTCATGTGATGGAATAACAGCTTTAATGACTTGTAAACACCCTGTCACATGACAGAATAAAAGTCTGAATTAAACAGTATCAAACGACGAGCCTGAATACTATTTCACGTGATGGAATGATACGTCAACACTCTGTGTAACCTGTCATTTGACGGTATATACCATTCTCATTTTGATACTTTCTGTCAGTGAAGACTTAAATACTTTACGTAGTTTTAGTAACACCCAATCAGCTTCCAGTCATATCTAGTATCAGTAATTTCATACATTCGTTTACATTGTTGGTGGCTGGCAAAGTGTTTTCATTCATTATTATCACATCACAATTATTGAGTTAAAAATGTAGATGTGACGTTACTTGGCTCTCGGATATTTTTAATATGCGCTTTTATGGCTCAGTAAAAGCTCGGGTACCCTCTATAGGATATCAAAATATGTAATAATACGCCGGTTTCGAGATACGTCCGAGTTATTTCCCTTTGGAGAACTCTCGTACATAGTAAGGCGCGAAACGATTTGTTTACATGCGGGAATGGGGCAGAGAAGTGAATGTGCTTAGTAAGTTTCATCGCCCGAATTGGACTGATACACAAACTAAGTAAATAATATAAGTATTTAGGGAGTAATCAAATACATGGTATTGTTCTTATATCACGGGTTTTTTTTCGTTGCTCGTACGTATCATATCCAGGATATTACTTTCAAATATGACATTGTTTTTATGTTTCCATTTTAATAAAATATTTGTTTTGATAGTATTTTGTATTATCCTACATTTAAATATCTAAAGAGAAGCCAATTTTAATACATTTTATCGTCTTCGTCACTGACTGTAGGTCCACTCTGTCCCACTTAGGCATTCAAAGTTTCACTTTATGTACCTCCTACACAAAAGAGCTCTTATCTAGAAACTGGTGCATTAGTTATATTTTACATCATCGACTGCTACCGCGTATTGATATTTTACGTAACGCAAATATTTTTGACGGATTCTTTGTTGATATATATGTACAATGTATGTTTTAAGACTATGTTATATACAATTCAATGATGGATCCATCATCATATATATTTTGATATGTTATTATGCAAAACATTTCACAATTCATCTTTGTTATACATTACCCATTGACCGCTCCCTAATGATGACTCTTTGCAGCTTTTTGTTATAAACACATTTATACCGGATACACATCTGCAGATTGACCCAGGTATCTCCCACGCTACGACAACGACCGTTATCATTACAACCTGTTTCCGGGAAAGAAATTACAGATTTCATATTTTTCCCCTTAAAACCAATGAAAGATATTTCACATTGTCTGCTATAGCATACATAAGTAGTATCTTCATATAAGAACCAGAGCTATCACGTGATCACGAAGTAACACATCTGTTATGATAAAGGGGCATTACATGTAGCTGTCATTTTGTCACCAAAAATTGAATTCGATGAAAGCTCTTTATCATATACTTCAGTAATAACATCAGTATCTAATTATTTCAAATACTTTTTAACCTCAAAACAGGCACATGAATTTGTGTTTAAATAATCATTGTCTTGCAAGGCAATAATTCTTTTTCTTTACACTAAAAGCGGCTATCTAACGTAGTTTTATTAGGTTTCTTTTGTTTTTATATAAAATAAATGTTTTTATTAATGATTAATACATATTCCTTTGCCATTGAGATATTTTGATTTGGAAATAAAATGGTTGCCATCACTTTCACAGTTAATGCCCATTTAAGTAAATTAATATGTTGTCATCCAAAATAAAACAAGTTACCTTGTTTCTGTAGGACGAAGTCATAGCGCTGCGAGAAATCGTCGAAACAACAAACAAGTGTGTTGCAATCCTCCACGACAGTGGCGCCGAGGTTATAACAGTTTCCATTGTAGGAACAACCTATCAACATCAAATAGAAATATCACATGTACAACCTATCCACGTAAAAACAATTATAGCAGTTTCCACTATAAGAACAACCTATCAAAATCAAATAGAAATATCACATGTATAACCTATCCACGTCAAAGGTTATAACAGTTTACAGTGTAGGAACAACTTATTAACAGCAAATAGAAATATTACATGTACAACCCATCCACGTCAAAGGTTATAGCGGTTTCCGCTGTAGGAACAACCTTTCAACAGCAAATAGAAATATTACATGTACAACCTATTCACGTAAAAAATATAGCAGTTTCCACTATAAGAACAACCTATCAAAATCAAACAGAAATATCACATGTATAACCTATCCACGTCAAAGGTTATAGCGGTTTCCACTGTAGGAACAACCTATCAACAGCAAATAGAAATATTACATGCATAAATTATCAACTTTAAATGTTTTAATAGTTCGTACTGCAGAAATAATGAATTGCATGTCTATTCTTTAATAATGTCTCGTAAATAATTTAAAAAAGAAAAAGAAAAAAAGCCATGTTGCCCTAGAAAACACATTTCACGCACTTTGCGTGCACGTTGTACCTGTCCGGATATATCTATTCATTAAACTCCTATAAGCAATAAAAATAGATAGTTGGCACACACGGACCCCTGAACACACCAGAGGTGGGATCAGGTGTCTAGGGGGAATAAGCATCCCCTGTCGACCGGTCACATCCGCTGTGAGCACTATATCTTGACCAGGTAAACGGAGTAATCCGTAGTTAAAATCAGTCTGCCAAGAACGGCCTAACAATCGATATGAAACAAGTCAGACAGCATTTGACCCAATGATAGGTTGTATTGGCAAACTAGATCGTTATAACGACCACAAAATTTGCGAAATGCTGACTTTAAACGAAACTGTTGAAACTCCTGCACCATCAACTTGTTTGTCAGTAGCCTGCCTTGATTTAAAAACTGACCATATGCAGAACAAGCTTTTGCGTATCGAATCAGTTGAGCTATATAAACACCATGTGCAAGTGATAATGGAATTAATATGGGAAGTTGGCGATGGAGAAGCTGAAATCGTCCTGTTTGTCGTAAAGTTGAGTTGTTAGTTTGCTGTCAATATCTATTTTCAATAAGATATGCGAGTATGAAGCAGAAGTGGGCGACTCTGTGGTGGGTTTTTTTTCTTCACTGGGATATATCAAATCGACATATGAATGAAAAATACTATTGTTAATAGATAATACGTCGTCGATATATCTAAATGTCGAATTGAAGACCACAACAAGAGAATTTTTCTTCTCATGTAGATGTTTTTGAATAAATTCCGCTTCATAGGAATATAAAGACAGGTCAGCTAACAATGGAGCATAATTCGTGCCCATGGAAATTCCAACAGATTCACCAAAGAACACGAAGATATTGTCAATGAGGAACTACAGCATATTTTTTATTTCAAATTCAGAGTACTTGTGTTTGGAATTAGAGTGACGTTTAACAAAGTAATTTTTGGGGATGACTGATCACTAGATATGAATATTTGCGTTTTCCATTTTTGTTGAAAATGCAACTGTCTATGATGTAAAAAATCTAGTCTTTAATCTCTCTTAAGGAATGGTCGTGTAAAGTGTTGCAAAATCATACGTTTTGATGTTGTTGATTTGAGAAAAGATTTGCGATTTCAAGTTTACTAAATATGCTTTCGAATTTTTTATAATCCACATTTGATTTACACCACTTCTGGCATATGTAGTCGCAAAGTACTTTTGAAGTTTCTCCTTCACAACTATTAATATTTTCGTGAGGAGCAAAGATAGGGGTTTGGTAGAACACTTACTGGATCCAGCAATGTATCTTTGTTTGTAAGGATTTTTATGAAGTTTAGGAATCCAGTATATATGTAGGTAACTCATATTTATCCGACCCATTGACTGGGATATTAAATGTGTCTAAAACTGAAGCATGGTTTTGAAGAATTTCATCGTTTGAAAGCCTTAGTAGATATAATTTTGAACGCTATTCATATACCTGACAGTGTATGGATGGATCTAATTTCAGACACTATTCATTTACTTGCACGGATACGTGTAAATTCTAACAGTATTCTTTTACCTGTACGAATAGGTCTAAATTCAACCATCCCATCAACAGCCTGACACTGGTACGTCACGCAGTGTTCTGTGTAAGTACCGCCCACCTGAACGCATGTTCCATTTGGATCCAAACAATCTAAATGAAAGTGAAGGTTTCATTTTAACTCTTTCCTTTTCAAATATCATAAACTATTCTCTTAAACAAGATAGGTTTAAAAAAGTACATATGTATAATATACTAAGTATTTTCCTTTTCTCTTTAGAAATTGTAGCCCAACAAAGAAAGCACATATTTCTACCTTTCTGTATCATCGTATAAACTCCATCAACGCATTTGTAGGTTTCGCATGCATTTTCTTCAACAACAGACACTCCTTCAGCGACACAACGATCTCCTACCTGGCAGCCTATGTTATCAATAGAATGTTCGTCAATGCTGAGTGTATATATATATATATATATATATATATATATATATATATTAATTATATTATATATATATATAAAGCACGGAAAAGATATATTTAATATAAAGCACAGAAAATTTCACTTTATTTGGATACCCACTTCCGCCCCTACCCGGGGTTGAACTCACGACCTGCGGAACCAATTTGCAAAAAAAATAAATCTTCTATGCAACCGCACATCCATAAGAAAAACTTAATGTTGCATACATTATATTATGTAAAGTCTTTTATCAGTATATGCACTTTCGTGGACATTCCAGTTTTAAGAACACATCTTGTTTTATACTGTTACTGTATATTCAATTTTCAAGTTCTTTTTCATTGAAATCTGGTAAATTGGTGACAATTTGGAATTTCTTATTGATAAATAGACAAACAGGTGTGACTGGCTTAAAATACATGTATATCCTCAGTCCAATTCATCGCTAGTTCTAAAAGTTTTAAATAAACCGAAAGTGATCTTCGAAAATAACGAGAAGCCATCTGTAACCTACCATAAGACAACTGCTCACATTTATCACTGTGTAATTCACTAGACGGAATCTGCGTCTGTAAGCATTTCAAAGTCTTGGCGACTTGGTTTCTGAAGTTATCATTTAAATAATAGGACATAATCGGTCACTTACCATCAGAAACTTTGGTGACTTGGTAATGTTCACAGACGTTATCATTACAATCCCCGTCCTTGTAACATCTGTATTTGTCACACTCAAAAATCAGATCTTGACCCCAGTTGAGAAATCGACCCTTGAAGCAACAACCTTAATGGAAGGTGACAAACTATAAGTATTGTATCAGAAGATAATGGAAGGTGACAAACTATAAGTATTGTATCAGAAGATAATGGAAGGTGACAAACTATAAGTATTGTATCAGAAGATAATGGAAGGTGACAAACTATAAGTATTGTATCAGAAGATAATGTATGGTGACAAACTATATACATATCATATAGGAATATAATGGATGGTATCAAACTCTAAGTATTATATATTATATCGGAATACAGTGGATGGTGACAAACTATATGTATCATATCGGAATATAATGGATGGCCATCCCAACTTTAGCTGACATACGGCCCCCAATGATTTAGTAAAACATCAAAGTTTGAATTAGGCAATTAACAATGCCCTAAGATATTCATTAATAACTTAAGAGGTTTGGCATTTTATTTTACTGAAAAGTTCGTTAAGATTAAGAGCTATGACGTCTTTTGAAATCGGGTTTATCTTTTTTTTGTTTTGTTAATATCTCTACTGATATTCATCAAATGGCCGGTTTCTAAAGCCTTTTCTATATCGAGCACAAGCTTGTCAAGATTTCTCTTTTCTATTACAAGTCCTTTTTGTAATAAAGAAATTTATATCCAAACGGCAAGACTGGACAATTTTGTACTGGTGATGAAATTCATAAAAATACATGCAATAAAAATCTGCAAAATCTATTCGTTTTCTTTCTACCGCATTTACCTGTATTGACCTCCGGTAGTAATTCTGTAGTTTTCAGGATAAAGGTGACCATTTAAAACTACCCTTATCTTCCAATATCCCGGGGGAAAAGGGACTGTACACTTACTGGAGATACATAAGTATTCACTGGAGATACATAAGTATGTACTGTTTATCAAAAAGCATTACAGATAAATCGGGGTTTTTTTCTTTGAAAAGAAGGATTGTAAAAAGGGACGATAATCTACAGCTAAAGTGGGGGTGGGATGGGGTAGGTGGGTCCTTTAACAAAGGATGAGGTTCAATGAAAGACTTTAATATACCTGTGTACAATGAACAATATTAACAAAGAATGTCGTACAATGAATGATTTTGTCCTGGGATAGTACTACAACGGAATTCGTTATCATATTTGTCTTTACATAGTATAATAAAGGAATGATTTACGTCCCGTCAAGAATTTTTCACTCAGCTGTAGATGAAGTACCACAAACGTAGCGCTCCAACGCCATTCGCGACACGGGACCTCCGTTTTTAAGGTCATATCCGAAAGACCCGTGATTCTCATTTCTAGGTAAAGGGTAACAAACTTGATTGTCTGGAGACTGAGTGACATTGTCAATCAAGTTAAGAATCGATAGTTTTGTCAGCTTAATGTACGGTTAAAGGTGACCTAATGCACTGTTCTATTATGCTACATAATGTACCAAAAAAAAACAAACCCCACAAAAGATTACATAACAAAAATGTTTTAAATTCAGAGCGTTTAGCGAAAGAGCAATCACTACTTATGTTTACGTCTTAAGTTTCATGCAGCGGGCTCGAACTCACGACCCCCCGGATACGAAGCGAACACTCTACGCTGAACTATATATACCGCGAGCGATGGAAATGAGAACCTTTAAATCCACCTTACAATAGAAAAAAAATCAACGTCAATACTATACTATTTTTCTCATCGAAGAGAAAGCGATAAGTTTGAAATGTGAAAAGGTAAATACAACGAATAGTGATCAATCTCATAAATTCTACAACGAAAACAAAATTTATTGTTGGACAAATTCGGTCTCATGGAAACGCCAGAGATTGTATCAGGTACCATATATACGAAATTGAACAAATGCGATAAATTTCCGTTACCGTAGAAGCCTACATGTTTCCAGATGTCATTGACACATTGCATCTTACGGCATTTTTCTCTTCTCACTTCACCTTCTTTACAATTCTCTGAAATACAAATAACATTAAATAGTTTCCGTGCATTTACAGATCCATAGGGAATGCATGTTATTTCTATATCTACAAACAGGAACGCTGTTCAAAGTAAAATAGATAACTAGTAAATGTAACACTTACTTGGAGGTTCAAAAGCTGAAAAAGAAAAGAAACTATGTCAATTCACCATACATATACCGTATAACAGATATTTTTGCTGATAGGAAAAATCCGCAACAATTAGATTAGAAAATTTTTAATAGCCTTATTCCAAAACATTTATTTTCTGGAAGGAAATGGTTTAATATTTTGCTACCCACGTTTACACATCCTCTTAATGATGGTCTCTCTAAAGGGAATGAGGTCATTGTACGTCTTCAGTCTCACCAACTCGTCGGGATCGGAAACAATTGACTCTATCTCGGCAACGTTGATGCTTTTATCTGTCCCCACAGCGATTCCAAAAATATAGACGCCATCGTCTTTTAATTTATCAGCATCTTGAATTGGATCCCGATCCACATTAGAATTACCGTCCGTGATTATCACTGCTAGGTTCTGGACTTCCTCCCGATCACCATTTTGTTGCTGGAACAACTCTGCACGTGCCAAACGCAAGGCGCCGGAAGTGTTAGTGACACCTTTGGTGTACACCATCTCGGCAATGTTGTTTAAGATTTCCTGCTCAGGGTCTGGCTTATTAATGTGGGTATTGAAGAGAAACTCTACAGTGCTTCTTTTTGAGAAGGTAAGAGCGGATACTCTTAGCGTTTTCTCGTAATCTCCGCCTCGCAATGCATCTGACAGGAAGGTCAACATGGTGGTGAATCTACGAGGCCCAATACTTCCGGATGCATCGATTATTAGTCCAATGTCGAGGGGCCCACATTCCGTTACGTTGAAGCCTAAAGTAAAATCCATTTCTATTTTTAAATTGTGTTCACAGCAAAAATAAAATATATAGAACTTGATAATCAACAGCTTTTTACAGTTCAGTCGTTTATTTTTCTTAAAAACAAGAGTTTTGTTTAATTGTACCTGATATTTATGATAATGGCATTTGTTAAAAGCTATTTTCTATGTAGAGTTCGAATATGACTTTTATTTAATTAGGAACATTACTGAACAGATTATTGAAAGGACTTGCAACGAGTACCAATACGACATCGATAGATCAGCAATCACCTACCTGATGAAGTGGGATCATTTTTTAAAACTGTAAAGAGAACATCAGACCATTCGTTAAAACAACAAGAAACCAACGTAGGATCAATGATTAAAGTTTTATTGAAAATTATATTCAAAAAGCAAATTAAACTTATTTAAACGAATTTCAAATAACAATATATCAATACTTCAATACTATGGGAGATCCATTAATTAAAAGAACACTCTAAAAATTGTGAAGAGAAAAAAACAACAACAAGCAAAGAAAAAACTCAAACATTGATCAACTTCCATTTCAAAAGTAGAAGTTTTATTATATTTATCTAACCTTGCCTCCGATTTAAGAGACGCAGTCATTTCTATTAAAATCACTGTGTTCTACACTAAGTCAATTTACACCATATATTGATATAATAATGATGATAATCACCATTTATTGATAACAATTGATATTTCAAACGACGCACTATGAGAGACATCATTTATTAACAATCAAACAAATTTCCTATTTGTATTATACTCACAATTTTCTGAGCTTCCGTATGCAATTACTGCGGACCAGAGCAACAGCGACACCAGAGTCATGGCAGTAAACGGACGCTAAAAGATTTAAATTCTATAGTTAAATTAAATTTAATTGAATTTAATTTTGTGTTCGAAGCGATCACACCAAATCTAACTGTAACTAGGTTCAGCAAGATTTAAAACATTTCTTCAAAATGATGTAGTATTCATTTTAGAAAATAGGCAATGCAAGATTTTAATTCTCATTAAAAACCAATAGTATGCAAGGTGAAGATAACGAACAGTGATCAATCTCATAACTCCTACAAGCAATACAAAATAGATAGCTGGGCAAACACGGACCCATGGACACACCAGAGGTGGGATCAGGTGCATAGGAGCATCCCCTGTTGACCGGTCACACCCGCCGTGAGCCCTATATCGTGATCAGGCCTAGGTAAACGGAGTTATCCGCAGTCAAAATCAGTGTGCCAAGAACGGCTTAACAATCGGTATGAAACACGTCAGACAGCATTTAACCATATTAGGAACTCATTTGACAATTCAAATTTTATGTTAAAATAATATTAATGACATCACGTTTAACTAAGTAACCAGGCATTGTGATACATTAATTCTCTCTTAAAACAAGGACAAACGATTCATCTCAATAACAAAGCTCTCCAGGATCTCAATTCAATGTTTAAATCAGTGTCACCAGATTCATCTTTGTAGCCGGAAGATTTCAATTCTACTACTGAAGTAGCTACACGTATGTATAAAATATTCTCAACTTCTGTCATTTTCTCCTGACACTAATGATTTTTCAGCACGGGAAATTACGTCTTGCACAACTTTCCTTTCAATGAGACAACGGCAAAATATACATCTAATGAATGCTGCACCGGAAGATTTCAATTCTATGTTACAAACAATAACACAATATTCACAAATTCAGTTCTGGAATATCCAAAGTCAATGTTCAAATAACAATATTGCACCATATTCATCTGACTAATTAGGCATGGGAATAAACTAGAAAAAAAAAAATCATTAAAAACATTAACACAAGATACACTGCGGGAACTAGGCTCTGGAGGAATATCAAGGGCGCAAGGTTCTTATTAAAAACTTGACAATGCAAGATCTAAATTCTCAAAATTTTGAGAGCAGAAAATATTACAATATTGTAGATTCAAAAGCATATTAGAGTAAACTTTTGTTAAAGCGAAGTAAAGATACTGGGCTGAGGTCAAGGGTCAGAACGACACTGATCTGACATATATCCAGAATACCTAAAAGACTGTCCTATAGTGCTGTTCATAACAAAGATATGATGTCTTTGTAGAACCAATTCGTCAAACGAAATAAAATAGGTCTGTAATTCTTTAAATCCACTGTTCCTTCTATTTGATCTTTTTCTTATTTATGGTCCCGCGGGGATCCGGGTTAGAATAGGTCCCCAGTACCCCTTGCTTTTCGTGAGAGACTTAATGGGGCGCTGAAAATCGAATCCTGTGGGGACCCGGGTTAGAATAGGTCCTCAGCACCCCCTTGCTTGTCGTAAGAGGCGACTAAATGGGACGGTCCTTCGGATGAGACCGCAAAACCCGAGGCTCCCGTTTCACAGCAGGTGTGGCACGACAACGATCCCTTCCTGATCATAGGCCGTAAGCGCCGAACATAGGCCTAAATTTTGCAGCCCTTTACTGGCAATGGTGATGCCTCCATATGAGTAAAAGATTCTCGAGAGGGACGTTAAACAATATACAATCAGTCAATCTTATTTATGGGGTTGAAATACCAGAAAGAATACGGTTGCTATAAGAACAATTGCTATTTGTCATTCTGTTTATTTAAAATACATTCTGAAAGGAATATAAACATTAAAAACATCCTATTTAGAAAAATTGAAATTGTTAACCTACCTTTAATTACATATGTATAAAAAAAAACAAAAGAACACTTTCGCGTGTATATAGTGGTCGAACAAATTTCGGACCGTATGTGACGACCGTTCTATAATAATTAGAAGGACTGGTGACGTATGAGACCAGGTGAGAAATATATTCTTTAAGAATCTGAAAGATGCATGACGGATCATCTACAAAAATTGTTCGTATGTTCTTTAAACAACCACTACATGTAAATGATTAGGAGCACGCTTAGCATTATAGCGAGGAATACGAAACATTATAAAAATAAATTTCACAACACAAACGCTCTTTGATAGAACCCATCAACCAATAATATTTCCTGATTTACAAACATTGCATACAAAAACCATGTTTTAAATGTTATCTCGCTAATTTGTCAGCTTTGATACATCGTTAAAATATGGTAAACTAGAAATACTTTTCGCTTTGGAGAAAAATTCACAAACCTTTATCGTCCTTACACACGAAATCAAATGCAATGCATGAAATGTGAAATTTCATTATATATCAGGATTGCAAACTGAGGTCAGAGATTTGGAGGGAGCGGGACCAGGGTTAGATAGGTAATATATAGCTTCTGTCGACTTAAGACTAACGTTGGTATTGTATCGTGTAACAGACGGGCTTCTTCAATAGATGTACACGCAGAAGGTTTTTTTCATCTGTCTATACATTTCGAGGATTATTATTTGCTTGTTTACATAATAAAAATAGGATTTTCAAAATCTGAAGTTTATAAGTAAAGGTCGATATAATCCTAGGTTAGATATAGGCTTTGTCGCGAAGGGCTTGACCAAACACTGTCGAGCCGAAGGAAATGTGTTTCTGCGGAGATAGTCGAAACGGCAAGCTTAAACAAAAGCACTATTCATTTTTAAACTCATTACAATATTCAACTACAGCTAGAGTATAGGTAATAAATTTCATTAAATTCCATTGTTACACGTAAGAACGAGAACTGTTTACAATGTAAATATTTCTTTCGATTGCCAGTGTTGCAGTACATTCGCTACCCATGGTGCATTACTAGAAAACGTAGCAATATTTTGTCGGAGCCTATTGTATTAGTCTACATTCATTTCTATTCATTAGGCAGGGTTTTTGTTGTTGGTTATTTCAATGTAGAGACGCCACCAGCTGTAGTTGATAGACCCATGGAGCAGTGACAGTAAGGATTCTTTGTCGTGCTACCGCTTACTCTTATAAAAGACATCCGTTTTATGGTCATACCTGAAGGACATTTTGAATGGACGGAGCAGTCATCAGTGGCGTAGCTTCCATTGAGGCAACCGAGGCAGCTGCCTCGGAAAAAAAACCCCCACCTTTTACGTTGTTAAAATGTCGATAGCTTCTGGGGGGCACAGCCCCCCAGAACCCCTGCCTCGGTAATATTCGAACACAAGCTACGCCTATGGTCATGAATGCCATGTGCTTGTCGACGGAGCAGTCATCGCCTATGCTAAACGCCCTAGGTTTAATGCGGTCAAAGGATCGAGAATTGAACAGGAGACCATTAGGCTATTTGGCAGGTGAAATGAATTTGCGACAAATATGCAGATATTTCTTCTTTTTTGTATTTAAGATAATACAAATAGCGAGATCAGAGTAGAATGAATAAAAACTGATAAGATAAAATGGTGAACTTGCACTATTCTGTCTAACCAACTTTATTAATTCGATAGGATTTCGTTCTTTAATTGCAAATACAGCTATATTTTCTCATCCCCAAAGTACAAGGCTGTGGAAACGCGTATCATATTCGTACATCCGACCTGGACTTAAAAGAACATGCTTATGCATTTTGATTATTGTAAGAAGTATTTCATTTATCAAATATAATTCTTTTTCTACATCCTGTGTGATGCATAAAATTCTGTGTTTTTTGTTGTTGCACTTTTAATGACAACATTGTATATCTTTATTGTCGGAAATAAAAAGAAAAAAAAAAGGACATCCGATCTAAAAATCCAAACCATATCCCAGATCCGTATCGGTGATTGTAGTTTGGCATGTTACAGCACCAGTTGTTTCCTGTTTTACATTGTCAGTCGGTGTTATGCTATAGAATGCCACGGACACCCCTGTTTTATAGTTACATCATGTTTGGAGGATTGTCGTGAATAATAATTCACTCAGTTATTTTGAATGTTGGTTAAACAGAAATATCGTTTGAAGTTTATGCTGCCTTTTAATAGAATAGATTTAACGCATACATCTGTGCATGACTAGTGTCATTAGATAAAATAACGATTTTTGGTCTACGAATTGTAACAGGAATTGCTATTATTATTTCTACATTAGGTTTTATGCGGAGTCTGATTTGCATCAAGTGTATCTTGGATGACCACAACAAGACTAGAAAACTGAACTGTCAGAATTGGCCCAGCAACGAATATCTTAATATTAAACAATTCTAAGTCTCAAAACTCCCTAAAGACAACAAAAATAAATTCAAAATTCGAAAAGTGTTTTCCTCTTGTTAATCCGAGCATTACCTTTAAATTCTATGAAAATCTTCTCAAGTGAACTCAAGATATTGTGTGCCATAGAAAGTACTGACGGACAGACACAGTGATTACAATTGAGCACTCGCCATATGACGGGCCCTAATAAGTGCACATTACATTGAAGTAGTGTGCCATTAATTGTGGTGCTATTCCTATATATAAAATCGTGCAAGTTAAAACCCTCCGTTCACGGTAGCCCGATGGTTAGGACGCTCGTTTTGCAACCGGGAGGATCGACCCCAGCTGCCTCGTGAAACCCAAGCCGTTTAATAATTTAGGTAGTTACTGTTCTATTGCCAAAGTCTTTCGGACATGACTTTAACATTTGAGGTCCTGTGTCTAGTCAGGGTAGACTACGTGATAACGAGCTACGACAGTAAACGCCTTGTATAGGTCAAAGTTTGATACACATGAATTCGTACACATGTATATGAAAAACAAAGGATATATCGTCATAACTGTGATTACTGTGTGTGTGTCCTGGTTTTATGCTCTTATATTTACCTTCACTGAATCTTTTCTTTTATATTTCTTTTGAAATTGACATTGCTTTCATCATGCAATAAATCCATGTTTGTTGCAAACTAGTTCGATCCGGTTTTCTAGTACCACCTGTCTGCAAAATCATTACCAAATATGGAGTGCCATCAAGGTCAAAGGGTGCATTGGCTGTTCCATTTAACGTAACAAATGGGTCAACCGTATGATATTTTAGATCTTAATTTCTTGTTTATGATTTCAAATAATACATGTACATCAAAATATAAACAATAAAATGTCTTTCTTTGTTGTTTTATCGGGTGATGAAAGTACATGTAGCAATCAATGTATAACGCGCTTGCGCGGGTTATGTATTTTTCTGCAATGCTAGCTACCTTCATTACCCGATGAAACATTTTATTGCTTAATTGAAGCAGAGTTTCTTCAAAAGCTTCTACTTGTGAAGAAAAAATCTCTTGCTGTGGCCTTCAATTTGACATTTAGATATATCGACGATGTTTTATCTATTAACAATGATCATTTTAAAAAACTGATCGAACTAGTTTGCAACAATCATGCATTACTTGTCTATGACGAAAGCAATGTCAATTACAAAAGAAATATAAGAGAAAACAATTCAGTGACTGTAAATACAAATAAAAATTCTTTGAAAACTTTCTCAAAGGGCATGGACACGATTTTAGCTGAAAATTTTCAAATTTTATTTCTTAATTTTTAGAATGCTTAACTAAGGTGCGTCTAGTTGTCAGCAAAAAAAAATTAATGTCAGTTATCGAGGTACATGAAAGATACAGAGCTCACAATTCTTTATGTAAACAAGACTGCCACCTTTTTGTCTATGTACATGTAGGATACATACACATACTAAGAAGTTTCGATAAAGCAGATTTTTTTTCTTCAATTTACAAGATAATTCTAAACACAATTAAAGCCACGCCTACTGTCTCCGTTTACACTAAAGCCATACCTACTGTCTCCGTTTACAATAAAGCCACGCCTACTGTCTCCGTTTATACTACGTCGAATGCCGTGGCGGTATGATTTTAAAAAAATCCTCGACTTCATGAATATTTATATTTATTAGTCAACCATTCGGTGAGCTTTCATGATATTTGTTGATGGAAAGAAAATCATTCGGAGGTCATTGTGTGCTCGTAGCGGAATAATCCGAGGATTGCCGATTGAGAATAAACGGGACACTTTTTAGCTGTTGTAACTAATGAACGCTTCTTTGTTGACTTCATCGGTGTAATAAATTTACCATATAATATGCGTAACTACGCCGCTCTCTATTGATAATTGTTCGTCAACTCTAGTCTCAGATTTCAATACATCCACGTAATCCCAAAATTCCTCATCAAGTTTGAGAATACGATTAAGCTTAATGACACTTAATTTACAAGCATAACCATTGCTAGTAATGCGAATTTCATTTAATGAATACTTATAAAGTTTGCTTACTTCTGTAAACAGGGATCTGTAGCATTTTCCGTTATTACTTGTAAACAAATACTGCACGTTTTAGTTATAGGTGCAGTCATTAAAATATCGCAAATCTGTTATTGTGACTATGATTTGTCAAAGAAATATTTGTTTCATTTCATCAATATTCATGAAAATCGAGGGTTTCGCTGATCATGCAGCCACGGTTTGAGGTAGGGTAGGTACTACCGGACGATGTATCTCACCTGTAACTCTACAACTGATATTCAAATTTTGGTTGACTTTTAAAAAACAAGCTTAAATCGTGTCCATGCCCCCTCAAGAACATTTGATAAATCATGGAAGCAGTTTAGATTCAAATTTGTTCACACCATCATTCTCAGTGTATGGTTAAGCTGCAATAAGGGTTTCCATTATAGAATAGTAAAGTAAATTTTAAGAATGAACCGAGTTCTTGTGTCACAGCAGCCTGGTGTTGCACGATGAAGACTCCTGTCAAAGGTCATAAGCGCGGAGCTTAGACCTAAATTTTGCAGCCCTTCATCGGCAAAGGTGACGTCCCCATCTGAGTGAAAAATTGTCGAGCGAGACGTTAAACAATATACAACCAATCTATATGAACCACAGAAGTACATGTTGATCCCAAATGTAAAAGATGAAGATAACAAACAGTGATCAATCTCATAACTCCTATAAGGAACACAAAATAAAGAGTTGGGCAAACATGGACCCCTGGACACACCAGAGGTAGGATCAAGTGCCTAGGAGGAGTAAGCATCCCAAAGGCGACCGGTCACGCCCGCCGCGAGCCCTATGTCTTGAACAGGTAAACGGAGTAATCCGTAGTCAAAATCAGTGTGCAAAGACCGGTCTAACAATCAGTGTGAAATATGTCAGACAGCATTAGACCCAAAGATAGGTTGTATTGGCAAACTAGATCGTTCTAACGACCACAGAATTTGCTGATGAAACCCCTGTAACATCAACTTGTTCGTCAGTAGCCTGGCTCGATTTAAAAACTGATCATACGCAGAATAAGCTCTTGCGTATTGAATCAGTTGAGATATATAAACACAACATGCAGGTGATAATGGAATATTGCTACGTAAATATGGGAATAAGTTGACGATAGAGAAGCTTAAATCATCCCGTTTGTCATAAAGTTGAGTTGTTAGTTTGCCGCTAATATCTATTTAATAAAATATCTAAGTACGAAGCAGATGTGGAACACTCTGCGGTGTCTATTATTTCGAGTTCACAGAGATACATGTATATTGAATCGACATGAATGAAAATGGTTATTGTTGATAGATAAAACATCGTCGATATATCTAAAGGTTGAGTTGAAGGGCACAGTAAGAGATTTTTTCTTCTCATGTAGAAGCTTTAAAATTTGAATAAATTCCGCTTCATGGGAATATAGAAACAGGTCAGTTAACAAAGGAGCACAATTCGTGGCCATGGGAATTCCAACAGACTGATGGAAGACCTAATCATCAAAGACTGGAAGATATTGTCATTGAGGAACTCGAGCATATTTTTAGTACTTGTTAGTGGAATCAGAGTGGTTTCTGTATGAAATGACGATTCTTGCTTATAAATTTGACAAATTTCATCTTGTGGTTCTTGAGAAGTTTAACAAGAAAAAGAAATATATTTCTATGTAAAAATTTAAACCCCCATTATTTGTACATTGTTTTACGTCTCATTCGAAAAAAAAAATTCATTCATGTAGATACGTCACCAGTTTTAGTTGAAGTGCTACAAGTTTTGATCAATGTAGCGCGCTCATCACTGCAGCTAACGTCTATCGTGACACGAGACCGCCGTTTTAACGTCATATCCGGAAGACCCGTGATTTCTAATGTCCGCTGTTTGACGAAGGTCTATATTAAATGTCCTAGGTTTGATATCACGAGAGCTATCAACCCACATGAGCCATACTTCAGTTTTAGACATTTAATAACCCAGTCAATGGGTCGAATGAATATGAGTTGCCGTACCTATACTGGATTCCTAAACTACATAAAAACCCTTACAAAGCTATATTGCTGGATCTAGTAAGTGCTCTACTAAGCCCCTATCTTTGCTCCTCACACAAACATTAACAGATGTGAAGGAGAAACTTCAAACTTACTGTGTGACTACATATGCCAGAAGTGGTGTAAATCAAATGTGGATTCTAAAAAATTCGAAAGAACTTTTAGTAAACTTGAAATCGCAAAACTTTTCCAAAATCAATAACATCAAAGCCTATGACTTTTAAACACTATACACAACCATTTGTCACGATAAATTAAAGACTAGACTTTTTGACATCATAGACAGTTGCTTCTTCAACAAAAATGGAAAAAGGAAATGTTGATATCTAGTAATCAGTCATCCAAAACCTTACTTTGTTAAACACCATTTTGATTCCACGCACAAGTACTCTGAAGTTGAAATAAAAAATATGCTAGGGTTCCTCATTGACAATATCTTCGTGGTCTTTGGTCACTGTGTATCACCAACACCGGATATTGCTACCAGCTGAAGCGAGAGAGCTTGACGTGAAAACACCCAAAGGTGAGAATGTCTTCGTTTAAACCACTTTTTAAAGTTTAGCTGTTGCTACCCGCTTGTTGGAATGTTTCACCTGCATGGTGTTTATATATATCAACTGATTCGATACGCAAGAGCTTGTTCTTCGTATAGTAAGTTTTTAAATCGAGGCGGGCTACTGACAAACAAGTTGATGGAACAAGGGGTTCAACAGCCTCGATTGAAGTCAGCATTTCGCAAATTCTATGGTCGTTATAACGATCTAGTTCGTCAATACAACCTATCATTATGTCAAATGCTGTCTGACGTGTTTCATACCAATTGTTAGGCCGTTCTTGGCACACTGATTTTGATACTCCGTTTATCTGATCAGGCTATAGGGCTTATGGCGGGTGTTACCGATCGACAGGGGATGCTTACTCCTCCTAGGCACCTGACCCCACCTCTGATGTGTCCAGGGGTCCATGTGTGCCAAACTATATATTTGTATTGCTTATGGGAGTTATGAGATTGATCACTGTTCATTATCTTCACCTTTCATGAGCTACATTTGGACCCCAAGCTGAAATATTATCCTTTAAACGCTTTACCCTGTTTCATCATTTTATTTTAGAGTGATATGACCTAACAAAGTCAATCATTGTATTGCTGATACCAGCCTTAGTTTCTTAAAGAAAATTCCAAAAATAATTAATAATATGAAGTCTGAAAAGTGTGTAATGTTGCTTGAAATCAGCAAATTGTTAGATTAAAAGAGAAACCTTTATTTACTGATGTTATGTTGCGCTAAAAATAGTAAATAAGTTGAAAGAATAAATTCAAAATCATATTTTTGCACAATCAAAGGATCACAACAAACATAAAGAAGGCTTATGTAGGCTCTACCTGTTGTTCAATCCTATTCCTGTTATATATAATGAACTTCGTTTAAATTAACGAATACAAATGTACGTAAAGCACACGCCACCTTTCCTGAGAGAAAGTAATACCAGTCTCAAAAATAAAATCCATCTTAATGTTTTAGAGGGCTACGTTACCCCGTTTTGTTTCATAAATGGATACATTTTCCATTTTTGTTTTAGATAAGGAGCCAAGTTTGTTTTAGATAAGGAGTCAAGTACTGTATTGTATCCTACGTGTAGATAGTACTACCAATAAAAACCACACACACAAAACTAAAAATAAATAATCAAACCTCAGACAAGTAAATCATGCACATCTTTTCATTAGCCGATAAGAAAATGGTATTTAATGGAACTTTTTATGTACGGTGTAGTATAAAAGTTCCTTAGTGCTATATAAAATTTCTGTCAAGTGTCGGAACAAATTAAAATGAACGTCGTGTTTCTTTATTTTTCCCCCCATACAAATTGCTATTGATTTTGTGGACTGTCATCCCATGCATTGTATTTCTAATAAATTATCGATTCTAATATCCGGCTGTACAAAGTATTATTCCAAATAAATCTGGACTTAACTTTAATATGAAAAAGGTCTGTAAGATGTCCTTTAGCAACTTAATGTTGAAATATAAATGCATTAATAAAAGTAATATTAGTTAATTCTTTAATGTCGAATTCATGTACACTTATGTTAGAATTCATTCACATAGTTTCCCATGATACTTTATTGATGTATTCAGCAATTCTCTCTATAGAAATATCTGTAGCAAAACAATCAGTATTGACTTTCCAACATGACTTTGCAATGAAGGAGTTAAAAATGTGGAGAGTGAAAAGGTGAACAGTGATCAATTTCATAAATCCTATAAATAATACAAAACTAGAACTGTCCTTTTGGGACTAATACCCCCGCGGGGCACACTATATAATGGATATAACAGACTTCCTCGGATCAAACCAAAATTTGTCTAATCAAATGGTCATTTAGTGTATCATTTTTTATTGAAATGTTTGTTTTAAAAAAAATCAATCAAATATTAAATAATTCCCGGTGATGCTCAATATAAACACTATACCAATAAATAAGATTTTCAAAGAATCTAATTGTTTATTATCAGTTCTCTTAATTTGGTATATGGTTTGAAAATAGCTAGAGTATGAACACCCTCCCCACAGAAAATGGATACATAGAAAATTGAAATCTTCATACATCCACACTATACCAATTAATAGGATTTTCAGAGAATCTAATTGTTTATTATCAGTTCTCTTCATTTGGTATATGGTTTAAAAATAGCTAGAGTATGAACACCCTCCCCACAGAAAATGGATACATAGAAAATTGAAATCTTCATACATCCACACTATACCAATTAATAGGATTTTCAGAGAATTTAATTGTTTATTATCATTTCTCTTCATTTGGTATATGGTTTAAAAATAGCTAGAGTATGAACACCCACCCCACAGAAAATGGATACATAGAAAATTGAAATCTTCATACACTCACTATAAATCAAAATGTAAGGTACATAAAATTATTTTACTTTAATAAAAAATAATTGTAAAAGGTTTGATTAAAAACTTTTAATTTGTTTTTGAAATATTCTCTAGACAAAGATACTTCTCCCTCCCTTTAAACAATATTGAAATTACATATTAGTATAACTTTCTAATACTTTAGATATTCTTACAGTGATTAATTTCATAACTCCTATAAGCAATACAAAATAGAGAATTGAGCAAACACGGACCCCTGGACATACCAGAGGTGGATCAGTTGCCTAGGAAGAGTAAGCATCCCCTGTCGACCGGTCACACCCGCCGTGAGCCCTATATCTTCATAGAGGGCCTCCGTGGCCGAGTGGTTAGAGCATCGCGCTCAAAATCACACAGCCTCTCATCTCTGGTCGGCGCGGGTTCGAATCCCGCTCGCGCCGGTAGGTGAGAAAGTTTCCAAGTTTACTTTCGGAAGGTCGGTGGTCTCTTCCCAGGTACATCGTATCTGGGCTATCTCTCCAGATAACTGAAACATTGTCGAGTGTGGCGGAAAACAGCAAAACAATCATATCAATTGTTAGGCCGTTCTTTACATTCTGATTTTGACTACGGGTTACTTCGTTTACCTGGTCAATATACATTGTAGGGATCATGTCGAGTGACTGGTTAACAAGGGATGCTTACGCCTCCTAAATACCAAGGGTCCGTGTAGGTCCTAGTCTTAATTTTGTATTGTTTACAGAGTTTATGAGATTGATTCACTGTACGTTATTTTCACTTACTCATTAATGCATAACCACCCATTGTTGTAGGAATCGTATACATATGCATGCATATAAGTAAATGCACGCCCCAAACACGTTGGATTGACTGACTAACAAATAGTTATTGGTAGGGAGTGAGCTGTTACAATGATATTTTCCAAAAAAAAAAAACCCAAATGGTATGTACTTATCAGCGCTATATAATTTTTAAACATTTATTTCACAAATAATATACAAGGGTGTGCAGACAAATTATTCAATTTACACAATGGCTCCACTGAAAATTCGATAAGAGGTTATGGCATCATAGAATCAGTATTCTGTTCCTTGGTGATTCGCATTCTTTCCAACATGTACAAAATGCCGTGAGATATTACTTGGCAAAAAAGATTTCAAAGTCACATCAATTATATGCAATGTAAACGTTCATGTCAGTTTTTTTCCACACAACGTACTTTGATTCTAATCATATCAAATTCGTTTGCCAGTTCCGAGGATTCTTGATGAATCTACGCTATGATGCAAGGATTTTGAACCTTTAATTAAACTTTTATCTACAGGGTCGATAAAACGTACAAATGCTGACGGATGTTAAGAAATGAGTGTAACAACAGGTTTCTGATTTGATGAATCCAACCAGTAAGTCATCATTTTCCCTTTACCCTGAAATACAAAAGAATAAAATTAAAAACGGAATACTTTAAAGAGTTACATTGTCATTATTGTGGCTGATTATTAGAAGTAGGAGCTAATCTTAGATAATGATAAATATATAACGATCTAGTTTGCCAATACAACCTGGCATTGGGTAAAATGCTATCTGACGTGTTTCATACCAATTGTTAGGCCGTTTTCAACGCACTGATTTGAACTACAGATAACTCCGTTTACCTGATCAGGATATAGGGCTCACGGCGGGTGTGATCGGTCTACAGGGGATGCTTACTCTTCATAGGCACCTGATCCCACCTCTAGTATATCCAGGGGTCCGTGTTTGCCGAACTCTTAATTTTGTATTCCTCACAGGAGTTATGAGATTTATCACTGTTCGTTATCTTCACCTATTCATAACATTAGATTTTGGGCGCATCAAATGAAGGAGGATATTGCTGTGTTTAGGTGGAATGTTCTATTACTTCATCAAACAACGATGTTTAATACATGAAATGGACCAATAAGAAGACGTTTTCGATGGATTAAAATTTTTGGGTAGTGTTTACATTGAATTTTCAAGTATAAATTTGTTAATAATGAAAAACTGAAAGTGGTGTCAAAGGAATATTTTGTGGTAAATATCGGTGTTTACTTGAAGCAATATTTAAACTTTTACAAATAGTTTTAAAAGATTCTGTAACAATTGAAATTTAGTACGAAGCATCTTTGGGACAAGTAGGATATATATTGTACATTGCAGAACTCTTGCACCCCTGGGTCCGTAGGGGCGGGGCAAAAACTACCACAAATTGACCAATTTTCAATAATGTTCTTCTCTACAACCGTACATATGTAAGGAAACATAAATTCATAGTGATGTAAAGCAAGAGGCCCTCTACCAAAATTTTAAATTCAATTTTTCTCGGGGTAGAGGTTTTGACTTCAGGGCGGGGCCAAATTGGGTAAATAGTATTTATGTGTAAAACAGTCAAATAATATCTTCTTTAATGCTATTGATACTAAATTGAAAATAAATAGATATTTAGAGGGAGTGGGTAGTCCTTTACCAAAATCCAGGGGTTGCCCTGAGCGGCAAGTTATATTGGACGGGCGGGTTAGCTGTCCCAGCGTAGTGGGTGCGCCATGCCCTAGATCCCTCAGCAGTAATGGGGTGGTACATGTACCTATGGGGAACACCTATTACGTTAGCCGTACTAGTAGTGGTATTTATGACCTAACTTCCCCCCCCCCCCCAGCATGTGCCTATCTGCACAAGCGGAAATTCCACCTGGCCCCTTTGTCACCGGTATATCTCTCAGGATCGATCAGGTATCGGTGCATGACAGTTGTTAGGGTTCCAGACGAGTGATGTGTCTGTGGGGCATATGAGCAATGCAGACAGGGGATGTATTTTGGTCTTTCGCCAGTCAGACAGGTGGTTAGACATCATAGCAGGTCAAGGTGGAGATCTCCACTGGTTAAGCATGTCAATACAGAAGGTTTTAGGGATGGTCCTGCGTTCTCTAGTCAGTGTGTGTTGGTTGGTTTGTCTCCGGGGACCGGGATTAACAGTGTATGTCACGAGGTCAAAGTGCGAGTGAAACAGAGTAATTATTTGTCGTTGGTGTTTTGTCGTCGAGAGGTGTAGGTGTTCAGAGGGCCCGGGAAAACAGGAGTGCTACCAGGCGAAGATTCTCGAGAAGTTAATGTGAGGCAGGTGTTAGTCTCCAGAGTGGTTGGTAGGAGATCGGGATAATGTCGGTTGCCATAGTAATACCCCTCGGGGTAACTCTGGGTATTCTTTGAGTTGACATAACTGTTCAGGCACAGTGTCTGAAGGTCAGGATGGCCAGTTCTCTGATGCAGAAGATGAATCTGAGGCCGAAGATAATTTCTAGTGTAGTGTTGGAGAGTCTAGGTTGTCCCAAACAGGGATCTATACATGCGCTGAATTTTGTGATGTGGTCTGTGTGGATATTCCATGCGAGAGTGAAGGCGTGCGGTCATCGGTGGTGGTGCTGGAGACTGCTGTCAAAGGGCAGAGTCTAATCATTACAGATGCCCCAGTCATGGTTGAAGCAGTGGCCTATCGGTTGTCCCCAAGGCATCTGACAAATGTAACACTGTGTCCTGGTCCGATGGTAGTTGTGTTGTATCAAGGTCTACTTGGAATGGCCCTGCGCATGAGGGCGTTTGTCTGTCCGGCTTGGTTAGGTCGCTGATGGTTGGTGGGAGAGGAGTGTTCTCTCTAGACTGAAAGGCCTTCTACGTAATGAACGGGATGAGTTTGTTGCTAGAGGCTTTGCGAGTTCCCAATGGTCGTGCAGCCCAGGTTCAAGTGAACCAAGGACAATCCAGGTTCAGTCATCGCAAGGGGGTACTAAAGAAAGTAAATGAGTTATGTGATGGGTGTGAACTCCATTCTCACAGTGACCCGAAATGTGGGAAGAGTAGCTTAGTCTGCAGTAACCCCTCTGTTGGTAGGAGGGACATTTTCCTTGTGGTATAACCAGATCGGCTGGCCTGGAAGTTGTAATGTCCTCTGGTGTGGCGTCCAAGGTGATACCTTTTCTGTGACCTGTTCGTGTGGCGAAGTTAATGACCGTATGTGACTTTTCAGTGAGGTGCTGTGTGACTATATTTTAAACTGTTAAAATTTAGTTAATTTTAGGGTAAAATTTATGCATATCCATTTTAGAATGAATTTGATTGGTGTAAATAACTAGTTGATTTGATGTATATTGTTTAATGCCCCACTCGATAATTTTTCACTCATATGGAGACGTCACCATTACCATTGAAAGGCTGCAAAATTTAGGTCTATGCTCAGCGTTTACGGCCTTTGAGCATGGAGGGATCTTTATCGTGTAAAACTTATACGGTACCAATTTTGATGCACCAGATGCGCATTTCGACAAATAATGTCTCTTCAGTGATGCTCAAACGAAATGTTTGAAATCCGAAATAACTATGAAGTTTTAGATCTAAATATAGCCAAAAACAGCGTGCCAAGCAAGTGGAGCCAAATTCGTCCAAGGATAAGAGCTATGCATGAGGGAGATAATCCTTAATTTTGAAATGAATTTCTAAATTTTATAACAGCAATTAAATATACATCCGTATGTGTCACACCTTCGGTGACACCGGGCCTCGGTTTTCGCGATCTCAGCCGAAGAACCGCCCCATTTAGTCAGCTCTTACGACAAACAGGGGGTACTAAGGATCTATTCTAACCCGGGATTACTGGCCAGAGAAAGGTTTGGAGGTAACCATATTAAATAAGTTTTTCAGGTAATATATCAGGGAAGGATTTTTCTATTTTGCAATTGGGACATTCCCCTCAAAGGGGGGGGGTTGCCAGGGGGCACTCCCCTTTCATCGGAAGCGGGGACCCCGAATCTCTCTCTTAGTAGGCAAGGTCGTGTGTTGTCTGTCCAGAGCCTTTTTGTCATTATTTGTCGTTTATTGTGTGTTTTTCTAATATATATTCGTTATTCCTTAAGGTTGCTCACTACACTAAAGTTTATACTATTTATGACACTACGTCACAAGATGGCGTTTAAATGTTTCGTGAAAGTATTTGTATCGATTGATTTGTTTGTCTAACATCGCAGCTCAGTGGTTAAAGCATTGGACTGGCGAACTGCAGACCTCGAGTTCAAATCCGCCAGAGTTTTTTGTTAATATGTGTTGAAATATTTTTTTTTGAAAATCATGTTTTTATCCAAATTTGCATATTTTCTGCCTGTATGGTATATATACTTATTATAATATAGCATCATATCTTTTATGATTAAATCAATTTGTACTGATTTAAGAAGATATTTCTGGGTGTAGTGAGCCACCTTAAAAGTGATCAGGGTTTTAGTGTTGTTTCAGTTTGCTTCATGTGATAATTGTACAATTTTGAAGAAAATTAACGGATAGACTTATAATAAGTATTTGCTTAAAACTACAAATATTTTAGATCAAGGAAAATTCATACCTAACGTTTTCAACGTTTAAGCAACAACACGTGGTCCGATGAGATCGTGGTTTGGCACTGTGCAAAACCATGTCAAATGATTTACGAATCATCGACATATGAACTCGATCGAAATTCTTTAAATGTACATCGTTCTAATGATTAAAATATGTTTCCAAACTAACAATTGTTAATGTATCTATAACGGCAAAATGTAATATGCAACATAAACTATTTGACTTCATCTCAGATGAAAGTAATAGGTTGAAATGTTTACTTCATTCTTGACTAATCTAACTCTCGGACATCTTCGGTTGTTTTGGTATAATGTATGTATTGCGCGCGCTTAACCGGTGATCGGAAAGTAAACAATGGCACCGGTAAGTTAATGGACTGTGAATATTGGAATTAAGGACCTATCAGACTAGATTCATTATGCTTAATCGTGTGTAAAACACTGAAGGGTAGTTTGATATACACAGACCGAACAATTGCTAGGAAAATAACACGTGGTATGCTAATAAGACAGTCACATGGTCAGCACTCGGCTCATTTCGGAAAGAAAGTGTTCAAAAAGACCGACAGTCTTTTAAAACTATATTCATTGATATCTCTACAACCGTAAATTTTTGTATACATATTTCAATATATTTTATTCCTTCATTTCATTCATAGAATACCATGGAATGGTATCTTTAATAAAATGTAACAGGAACATAGGCACCTTTAACAGAGTTGACAAGATCCAAAGCATAATGAAGGTCGCTTAAAATTTTGAGCATTATAAACTATTAACGAGGAAACATACAGGAATTGTAATGTGTCATTTTGTTTAAATATTTTTATTCAGAACTTTTATATATTTTATTAATAAGGAATATATTCTACTGAAATAATACACTTTCAAACACAATCACAAACAAGAGGTACCGTGAGCAATGCTCACTAAGAATACCCCCCCCCCCCCCCACGCTTACTCAATCTCCCAAAGAGTGTTGTTAATAGGTATAAATTACCTCTTTCCCGAGTGTAAAAATATGGTATGCCTTTGTAGAAGAAAATGGAAGATATATATAGTCCGAACACAAATCCATGGTATAAACCTATAATTTTGACCTTGCGATCAAAGTCATAAAGAGGTCATGAATGTACATGACACATAGTCTCATGGTGATACACCCATGTCTTATGGTTCGACTATGTCAAAACCCTATAATCAATTTTGACATTGAGGTCAAAGTTCAAGGTCATATAGAGGTCATGAAGGTACCCGACACATCGTCTCATGGTGATACACTCATGTGTCAAATATGGTATGCCTATGTCAAAGAACAAAGAAGTCATGGCCCGGACACGAATCCATTGTAAAAAAAACCCTTTAATTTTGACCTTGAGGTAAAGGTCATAGAGAGGTCATGAAGGTATTCGACACATCGTCTCATGGTGATCCACCTGTGTGCCAGATATGGTATGCCTATGTCAAAGAGCAAAGAAGTTATGGCCCGGACACGAATCTGCACAGACAGAGTGATTCCTATATACCCCCTGAATTCGTTCGCGGGGAGGGGGAGGGTTATAATAAATCGCCTGCTCGTGCGGTCTATTGTATTGTATTGTTTGTAACCAAGAACCATACAGTTCATAGGTTTAACGTTTTTACATTGAATATAAACAAAAGTTGTACATAAAAGTTAATATAATGCAGGATAGGTAAATGGACACAATTCATTCAATGTTATATAGATATTTGATGTCTGTGAGATAGTAAATATAGTTTGTAACAACGAATATGAAATATAATATGGTAAAAAAAAAATGAGGATAACCTCAGCATTATGTATGCATTTTTGTTCTTATATATGAACATTTATATAAATATTTTCTAATTTACATAATTAGTAAGAGATAACTTATCTTGAATGTAAATATATTACCTTGATTTCTATCCATCCCCGTGGCGTGCATTGAAAATAATCACAATGACTGATGATTTCATGAGTTGTGGAACTTATTTGAATTCTTCCACCTAAATTAAGGAGGAAAAAACTCGTCATGCATGCGATAATTTTATATTTCCATCTGAAGCTGTTGAGAACGTAGTTTGCAATCAGAGATTCCAATTCAAAAAGTTCTCAAATCGTATACTGGGTGTCTTCGTGGTGAATTGAAAATATTTTCAGTGTTCCAGGTTAAAAAACACCACGAGAATTAAGATATGCTAACAAAAAGAAGAGAAACACAACACCCCCTTTTTAACGATAAATAATACAAATGAATTTATATACTTTTAAATATAACTGGTTCCATTACTCCATTCTTTATGCAGACCATAGCTAGTTCTACGGGTGATCAGCTCTCTTCTATTTACACAAGATGAAATCCTGACCGCTTTGTTAAAACCCTGCATTGCACTTGGCAAACACAAAAAGGATATTTTCCCCCTGTTAACGTATCTGTCTCCATTTCCCCGATAGATAAATGTTAATTAGATTTCAGGACTTCCAGAAAATGATCGCGGTAGCTCATTGGTTAGAGCATTCGCTTCGTGTGTGTGTGTGAGAGAGAGAGAGAGAGAGAGAGAGAGGAGGTCGTGACTTCGAGTGTCATGACACGAGCCGGTCTCGAAGTCACGACTTAAGATGTAAACATAGGTAGTGATTGTTCCTTCGCTAAATACTCAGTATTCAACTAAGTGAGAATCGGGGATCTTTCGGATATGACCTTTACAACGAAGGTCCCATGTAGCAGTAGGCGTTGGCATGTTTAAGATCCCTCACTGCTAAAACGCGGAACGGAAAATATTGTTCGTAATATGTTAAGGAGGTCAGCATTTTGTAAAATCAAAAGGTTTATCATGAACAAGGGAAGCAGAAATTACAGAGAAAACGGGAAGTCATTTTATGTACTCTATAAAGTCCTTTCACAAGTCCTTTTAATTGTATCTGCATATTTTGTTTTCTTTTAGAAACGTACAAAAGTAAAATTAGAAGTAATTTTTTTCTGCATACCTACTCAGAATAAACACAAGCTGATACATTCATGTGATCGCTTTATTCTCAAACAAATTACAAACATTGATGTATGTGTTAATAAATCTAATTACTTACCCAATGCATAATTGTGATATAATTAAATGACTGACAATTCGATATTTTTGGCCTCAGATTAACTACAATTTATGATAATCGTTCTTGCTGTCGGCAATACACTCTCATCACAACAACCCGAAGTCCTCATGACAACAAATTAATGTAGATAGGACTTGTCGGATTGATTATAAATAATCATTATGATGGAATAGATTTGTTGTTTGCCGATGATCTGTAAATAATAACAAACGACGCTACATTCTATTCTTTGAAGGGGAAAAAAAGCTACCGGAAGATGAAGGTTTGATAAAACATCTAGTCTCCGATTTTTAAATAACCTCATACTTGGAATTCAGTTTAATCATCCCCATAAGTGAACACAGCATTTGGCAAGTGTCTACATTCGTGATTATAATGTGATGTCTAACCTTTTAGGCATTTATTTCAAGAAAAGAAAAAACGGGTGGAAACAGTTACCGTTGAAATCGGTCGACGTCGTTCATGAAAGCGTTTGTATGGTTCTGAGTGCAAGTTTAAGAAAGGTAAACTACACATCACCGTAAAATCGGACATGAGAGGATCAAGTTTTGTGAATCCCTACTCGATAAGATTTTCGAGTGTCCATCATGTTCACTCGCAATTTTACGAATATTTCGCGCTAATTTCGACCCCTGTAATTAACGCAAGATGTTTAACTTGTTGAATTAATAAAATCATGAATTATCGATATTTTACACAACATTCCCTGTAAAACTGAATGCTAAATATATGTTTCATTGTCAATGAACAATATAAGTGTGCAAATACATGTACGTTAAAGACGTTTTGCCACTGGGGGGATAAAACCCTATGTGTTCGTTTCATTCTCTACCCTCTACATCCTAACGCTTGTAAACAAATTCCTAAAATTTTGATTTTAATCAAAATGAAGCATATGGTTGGTGTTATCTTGGCTACATATTAATTAAGTTTCCGTTTTGTTTTCCGTTCCGCGTTTTAGCAACGCCCTCACTGCTACGGCCCTGAAACAGTAGTGGATATTCTTAGGAAATTCGTAAGTTAGAACTAAGAATATCTTACGACATATCTTAGGAAAGTTTTATGAAACTGGGCCCTGAGCGCTAAACAAACATTGTAGGTCTAAATTAGTGGCAATTCACATCTAACTGATGACGGTCTCAATATATATGAGTGAAAATGTCTCAAAGAGACGTTATACGAACAAAACTGAAAGCGCACCTTGGATATGCTGCTAGCAGGAAGGTCTTAAAACATAGTTGACCAGTGGTGCACTGTTTCATCCCTGAACGTGCGATTACGAGGCTCTACTGAGGATCATTCACAACCTGATGGCCGCGCCAGGACCGAGTAATTCGACAGTAGCACACAGGAAACCGCACAGAAAACTGCTAAGGAGACTCCAGGCAAAAGAAACCCAAAATAGCGGTGCAAGAACGACCAGGTGACCTATTGCTATTCCGTCGTGCGTTCTTTTCTGAACGTACATGCCCAATTATACCAGTTTTGGTACAACTTTTAGATTGGGGCCCGAGGGGTGGAGTCAAAACTTTAAACAATTATACATAACATTCTATGGAACGCCGTTCTGGTTAAAATAGCTAATTTTATTGATTACCATTTTTTCGCTTGTACATGGAAATTTGATTGATTTGCCATTCAAGTGATGACCATCAATGTGATATGGTTATGAATTGGACGTTTTTTCTTTGAAATAGATAAGGTAATTAGAATTATTATCAATGTGGTTATATGTTTTATACCAAGAAAATGAATCAGATATTCTGCAAGTTATAATTTTTCGATGCACACATATACGTAAGCATTTTTAATTGAAAGTAAATCTAAACAAGTGTTATTAATATAATATTTGGAAGAAAATAAACATTAAACATTTCAATATATTAAATTCTAGGCTTGACAGTCCTCTTCCATGATGGATAATTGTCCAATATGCGGAAACAACGTGACAGAAAACCAAGATAGTGTAAACTTACGTGGAAAAGGAGATCAAAGAATAAACGAATTCAGTGTAAAGAAAAATGTTGATATACAGGTGGCAGAAGTCCAGTTAATCCACAAGACACGTGGAAAAGATTTTACCAACTTGAAATCGTTCGAAATTGAAATTAAAAATGATGTAAGCTCAGCAGAAAATGTTGATTTTAAAGAGAATTGTTTATTTGGTGGATTGAATGCAAAATTTGGAAACTCGGATGTTTTCCTATTGCGGACATTTGACTTTCAAACTGAAATTCAAAGGATTGGACATCTGGGCGAGTTCAGTGTCACATTGAAAAAGCTTCAGATTTACATGTATCACCAGCAATGTAGCGTTAAATGTAGGACCGTAGAAAAAGTAGACCATCCAAATCTGAATTCACTGCAGAGAAAAAAATAACGAAGAACAATATTTCATTTCAAGTCTCGATCAAAATATGAAACAAATGTGCGGAGATGTTGCGTATACGAATGCTTATATGAAACAGAGGATTGAGGAATATTTGGTGACTCTATGATCATCGCGGAGGTAAATGGGAAATCGAATGTTGTTATCCTTCAGAAAACAGCATCAAGTATTCTTCATGATTTTTATCATCAATCAGGAATCAAAAACACGGAATAAGAAAAAGTGAGAGTTATCAAATCTGCTGCCAAATTGATAAAAGTCGACATATGTTTAGTGGATGATCCTAAAACACACTATGTAATCGCCATCAACTCTTCGATCTTCTGCAAAAAAAACTTTGAATATGTTCCAGAGAGTTTGCGTTTGTTACTACAGGCTTCGTTAACAACTGGTGATGTTCAATCGAAGGTATCTTCTAATGGACAGGCAGTAATGCAATCCACAAGACCCAGAAGCAGTATAGCTCCCCAACAAATTGGGCTTGGCATTCAAATTCACCATCATTTTGGATCAACGTTTCTAATCGATACTTTGAATAGCCTTGGATTTTCGTCATCTTATTCTGAGGTCCAGAAGTTTGAACTGGTCACAACAACTACACATCTAGTCATGTATACCTTCAGCATATGATTTTGCTCGAGACTGTCCATCTTACTGTTCACAAAGCCTTCGTTAACGGACATCATATAATTCGCAGGAAGCGACCGTTTTTGGGGAGGTTTTTCAACAGATCTGGTGATAGAACAAGTTTTGATGCGTAGTGTGAAATGAACAGGTCTCACTAGAGGTCATGGTATATCAGAGGAACAGAGAGCAAAATAGCTGATGTATATGCTCCAATGTGCCCTTATTAATGAAGCAATGCAAAACATAATATCTGTTAACAACGTTACATCGCGGACCAACACAAAGAATTTGGACCAGCAAGACGAAAGAGAGATGATGAAGACATTACATGTTTTACACAGTTTTTGGTGATGAAGACATTACATGTTTTACACAGTTTTTGGTGATGAAGACATTACATGTTTTACACAGTTTTTGATGATGAAGACATTACATGTTTTACACAGTTTTTGGTGATGAAGACATTACATGTTTTACAGTTTTTGGTGATGAAGACATTACATGTTTTACAGTTTTTGGTGATGAAGACATTATATGTTTTACACAGTTTTTGATGATGAAGACATTACATGTTTTACACAGTTTTTGATGATGAAGACATTGCATGTTTTACAATTTTTGATGGATAGAAACCCATTTTCCTAGCATCTTATTTCAATGACTTACAATCTTGAAAATAATTAGAATTCACTTATTTTCGAATACTCTAATTTTTCTCTATTTTGTGACGAATGGTTACATAATTCATAACTCAATAAGAAAAATTTTACTCGATAGAAACTGTCCTAATTTTGATATAATATAAACCACATCATGCCCTTTCAAAAACCACCAAACTTTCTGTTGCAATTAGTTTAGGTTTCACAATTTCCCTGCTAGTTTGACTGGACTAATTGTGACGTCAAATGTTTTGACTGTAACATATGAACATCACCACTGCTGTATATTTCATTTCTTGCCACTTTATGTTCAAATCAGATAAAAAGAAAATGTGGTTTCATTTTTTAATAGAAGAGATTTCGAATTTTCCTTGAAGTGACCATTAGATCTTACAAACCAATAGCTAAAGAAATCATTCGAGCAATGTACCATCCCTGCGTTTCATCGAATCAGAAAAGAAATATAACTTAAATCATGTAAACAGAGCTGAATCGACGACCATGCGTTCTAAGGAATCTCAAACCTGCGCCTGTTGACTCCATTCTGGCAGCCGTATTAACGGTGTCACCAAACAGACAGTATCGAGGCATCTTCCTCCCTACTACTCCAGTCACACAGGGACCTGAAACGGTACTTGTACAAATCAGTGCTACAATAAGAAAGAATATCGATTTTCAGATTGATTGATTGAATATTGTTTACGTCCCTCTCGAGAATATTTCACTCATATGGAGACGTCACCACTGCCGGTGAAGGGCTGCAAAATTGGGGCCTATGCTCGGCGCTTATGGCCATTGAGCAGGGGGGGGGGGTCTTTATCGTGCCACACCTGCTGTGACACGGGACCTCGGTGTTTGCGGCCTCATCCGAAGGACCGTCCCATTTAGTCGCCTCTTACGACAAGCAAGGGGGTGCTGAGGACCTATTCTAACCCAGGTCCCCACAGGATTCGATTTTCAGAAGGAAAAATAAAATCAAGTTGTACGTCCAGCGACTTAGACGTATCACAAACAATTGATTACGTTTCCTTTTGATTAGAAAAATTCAATATTTATTCAAATACGTTTATTTTCAACGTTTGTTTACAAAGCTCGGTCTTCTTCAACTTGTGAAATGCATGAACAGTTAACTTAAGGTAACTCCATCCTAGTGTGTCAGTACAGCATTGTGATTTTTCTCGGGAAGCTTAAACTACGCTGCGTCCGATTTCTAAATTTATAATAAATTTCAACCATCACATGATCACCGTTCCGCATACCCTTAAGGGACTGATTAACGACTTCCCCCAAAATCTTCTTTTTCACTTTTAATGATCAAAATCTACTGTCTAATGTGTTTAAAAGATTTCACATAAAAATTAAGGTTATACATTATCACAGAAGCTCATTTTAGAGAATTTAATATTTGTTTTGTAAACAAAGATTGCAGTATGTTTACGAAATTTTTAAAATAAATGGATATCGATCTAAATTTATTATATCTTTCACATTTCAAGCATTTTGGGAGTAAAATGTGTTATCTAAAAGTAAAAATTTGTGACTATGCAAAATTAAGATGCTTTTTATAACAAATTTAATATTTCACGTCTTTCTTTGTATACAGAAAAAGACTCGAGTCTTTGTTTACATAACACAGATTTAAGGCTAAAATATTGCTTTTATTCTTGCATTCAGAAGGTAAAAATTTTGGCTGTCAACATTAAATGAGTTATATTTTCAATGTTTAACATAAAAAATGAAAAATATTTTTATCAAAAATCGTGAACCAGTCCCTTTAACCAGAATTATTTGGTTTGAAATCAGTACAAGTGTTTACACAAACAACGGTCATGCTAAATGAAGTGAGTCACTGTTATCGGTGGTCTTATCTGTGTAAAGCGGTGTATATTTTGTTACTACAAGACCGTGCCATTAGTGTTCCTTTTTGACATAAATATCAAATGCCTCTTATCATCGTGCGTCTCAGCTATAGGCCTATACGTCATATTGGGATTCCCATCATGCGCATTGAATGAGAAGAAATTCATTTCTACTAATGAAAGACTAATGATATTGGTAATGGACCAAACGTTGTCGATGTATTTAAATGTCGAGTTAAAAGCCACGGTTTCAGATCCCCCCTCTCATTTTGTCGAGCGGTCGTGGTAGTGTAGTAATAGTCTCGAGCGTAATCGGGAGGTCGCGAGTTCGAGCCCGGCTTGTGCCATGGCCGCGTCAAACCTAAGACGTAAAGTAGAAAAAAGAATTAAATTATTTATAGAAAAAAATTGGACTCGAACTTTGCCCCAAAGATACAGCCCGATCATTGATTTTAATATGTGTTATACGCATAAATATATTTATCCTTACTGTGCATGTGTAGGGCCTTTATTTTATTTCCGAACGGCAGTATGAAAATACACATAAATGTATAAATATATTAGCAAAAAATGTGATTACACAACACACAGTTTAAACACAATGTCACTGTTGTTAATTGCATACAATGTATATTGTTCAACATAAATTTTCTAAGTGTATGCTCTGTTCTAGTTTACAAGAAAGAAAACAAGATGTGTTTGTGACACACAAATGCCCCCATAATGGCCAATTCCGAAGATGGCCAAGGTCACAAGGACAAATATCTTGGTACCAGTAGAAAGATCTTGTCACAAGAAATGCTCATGTACATTATGAAAGCTCTAATATTTACCATTTAGAAGTTATGACCAAAGTAAAAAAAAAAAAAAAAAAGGTCGTGTCCATGTGAAATATCAAAGCTCTATCACTTGCTGTTCAAAAGTTATTAGCAAGGTTAAAGTTTTCAAAAAGTAGGTCAAACTCCAAGGTCAAGGTCACAGGGTCAAAATTGTTGGTACCCACGGAAAGGTCTTGTCACAAGGAATACCCATGTGAAATATCAATGCTCTATCACTTACTGTTCAAAAGTTATTAGCAAGGTTAAAGTTTCAGACAGGATTACAGAATGACAGACAGGACAAAAACAATATGCACTCCGATCTTCGATCTCGGGGGCATAAAAATCCAAATTGGAAAAATGATAGCGATATCGAAGATAGTAAATTAATAGTAAATAAGATTTGACGCATATCTATTGTAAAACACTTGTTTCTCATCGAAAAAAACCCACCAAACCAACAAAGATCTATTTAAATCATTTTCTACCCTATAGTATTAATGCTGACGTCAGCCTTATGTGAAACGGGTGCTGGCCAAAACATACCTTGCCTCTACATGGGTCTAGGACGTTACAATACCAATCTAAAGAATACACCTTCCATGGTTCTCCAATGACTCACCTGAATGTATACCAATGCGTATCCTAATGATATCGTTGTCGTGTATAGGAGAACGAAAGTTATCCATGCTGTCTCGAATGTCCAGTGACATATTGGAGATATGTAGTGCGTGCAAATGTCCATTTGGAACAGGGATTCCACTAGTGACCATGTAGGCATCTCCGATTGTCTCGACCTTGTAGACGTCATACTTGTCAATGCAATCATCAAACAGACTGAAGGATAAGAAATATGAAAAACGCATTCATTATTAAAAAAAATGAAAATATACATATTTTTGCATCTGTAGTTAAATGTATAATTTGCAGTTTCGTCAATAGTATAGAATGTTTGATTATTGTCACACAAAGGCATGCCGTCAGTTGGGAATGGCTTGCATTTAGGAAATAATATACGGAGCACAACGCAAGTTTCGAATTAAGAGCTTTGGAAGTGCATTTTATGGTATTCTGTGCGCCTATACATAAGGACATCGGTGAGGAAGATGGTTGGTTGTATATTGTTTAACGTCCCTCTCGAGAATTTTTCACACATATGGAGATGTCACGATTACCGGTGAAGGGCTGCAAAATTTAGGCCTATGCTCGGCGCTTACGGCCTTCGAGCAGGGAGGGATCTTTATCGTGAGGAAAGACGATAAAAATATGAGAAGCAGTTTCTGTTTCAAGATATAACTGAACAATATATTAAATACTGTCGAAAGATGCTATTTTTATTTTTTTTAAATCGTCAACACAAAATATATTATGCCATATTGCATGGCGAACAACGAAATAACGTGACCTCTCTACTACTATAATAATGATAATTACGGACTCAATGTTTTGTCCTTTAATGCCGGCAAATTGGGAGGGAGTTGTCTTTTGATAGAATAAACATGGTTTTCATATTTGAACTTAATTTTTTAAAAATCTATTTCGGTGAATAATTAATATATCGGCGAAAATGACTAAACAATACTTATCATTTCCATTAGTGGAACTCTTCAAATTAAAGGCGCGTAAAGTCTTGCTACCGGGACAACATACGTAAACATTACTTAGGCATACATAATATAAATTATGGTATCGGATACATATTATATATAACCGACTGCAAACCACAACACTGATTAAAATTCTAAAGTCAAATTTAGGAATTGATTATTCTTACAAGAAAACAGACGAACTTATTAAGCTATGTGAGGGAGTGCAGGTACTAAATCTGCCAAATCTGACCGATATAAAGCATCAATCGCAAGAAGAACTGTGAAGGGAAAAACCTATATGCACATCCAATACAAGAACTTCTCTTGTAATTAATGTGATTAATATGTTTTTAAAGTTATTCTGTCAGGCTATGAAGACATTCTATTTTATCCTACAATTAGGGCAGGTTCATATGGCATGGACTTGGTAATCGTACATGAACCCAACCCCCCAACCCCCTCAATTTCCATATTTTAGAACAAGTTATATATATGCCAAATTGCATTTTTAAAGACGTTTATAACACTAATTAACACAACTAATGCGTTTCCAAACTGCATTTAAGCTATTTTGAAAATTACAAAATATTGATGGATTTTGGACAGAGAACATCATTGTTTGGGATTTTTAAAATAGGTGTGGTGGAGTTTAAAAACATGTAACATTTTTAATACGATTGTGTTAGAATATTTGAAAAATGCAGTTTGACCAATGGTTATTTTATTTAAAAATACACCATGTATTTTAACTCTTAAAAAAAAGGGGGGGGGGGTATGACCGTTTCGTTTATGTCCCAGTAATCTCGCACTTGTTCGCGAGACTTGTGCATTTTCTTACCAATGACGCACAAGAGTCATCAAAGCGCGATAACTCTAACGAGCTGGTAATGAGAAGTATTCGGAAGAGATTAATTGAATTTTATATTCGGCGCGCGCACAAGGAAGTGAGAGGAGCGACTTTCTAATGGAAGAAACTATACAAACTAAATACACATGTATGTTTACATTATATAATGGGTTCAGAATAAGGGAAAATTAATCTCATCTTATGAGGCCTATAATTTCACACCTTACAAACTGTCACTGACGGTTATTAATATTATTGTTAAAATACCAGACACTTTTGAAGATCGAGAACTACATGTAATAAATTCAATGCGATCACCTTTAACGCAATTTGGAGAAATGATCTTAGAAGTAATTATCAGGTCTATTTTTATTTCATCACATGGATGTGGCTATTTCTAATTCACTTGGAGATTCCACATGGGTGGGGGTATATATCTATTATTAATTATTAGATTAATACCCTCCCCCCTTCCCAGAAAGGGAACATTGTTTTAGGTTTTAGTGTGAATTCTTCTTCCGCTTCTCATACAGTTTGTCCTGGCCATAACCTTTTTGTCTTTTGACACAGGCCTTTTATATTTGGTATGTGGTATACCATGATAAGACATTGTGCCATTTTTAATGACGTTTGACCTTCGATGTAAAGGTCAAATAATATAATTTTTGGACATTACCCTTGTCATTTGGTATATGGGTATACCATGATAAGACAGCGTGTCACATGACATTTTTATAACCTTTGATGTAAAGGTCAAATAATATAATTATTTGGACATTTTTTTGTCCAGATCATAACTTTTTTGTCTTTTGACAGGCCTTTAAGATTTGGTAAGTTTACTTTACTATCATAGTTTCACAACACTTTTCCTTGGTTGAAGCACATATACATATAGGTAACTGTTATGTACCGTAATTCTTAATTTTCCACTTTAAAGATGATCCCTAAAAATATTCGAAAAACTATGGAAAATGGAAGGGGAGACATCAGTTTTAGTGTGCTAAAGCAATTCTTCCTAGTTCCACTCGATCTTTCTCATCTTATTACAGTCGATTAGCATGCCTCGCCATCGTGGATCTTTTCGGTGAAAGGTGAAGGTAACGAATGATGATAACTCCCATAAGCAATACAGAATAGATAGTTGGTCAATCACGGACCCCTGGACACACCAGAAGTGGGATCAGGTGTCTAGGAGGAGTAAGCATCCCCTGTCGACCGTTCACACACACCGTTAGATCTATATCTTGATCAGGTAAATGGAGTAATCCGTAGTCAAAATCAGTGTACCAAGAACGGCCTAACAATCGGTATGAAATACGTCAGATAGCATTTGATAGGTTGTATTGACGAACTAGATCGTTATAACGACGAAAAAATTTTGCGAAATGCTGACTACAATCGAGACTGTTGAAACCCCTGTACCATCAACTTGTTGGTCAGTAGCTTGCCTCGACTTAAAACCTGACTATACGCAGAACAAGCTCTTGCGTATCGAATCAGCTGTCTATTTTGTTTGCTTATAGGAGTTGTGAGATTGATCATTGTTCGTTATCTTCGCCTTTCATTTAGGACCTTTTAGAATAATTGATTTGAGGTCCTCATTATACCCCCCGCAACAAGTTGTGTGTGTGTGTGTGTGTGGGTATACTGGGATCGGGTTGTCCGTCTGTCTGTCCGTCCGTCTGTAGCCGCAATGGTTTCCGGGCTCTAATGCATTATCCTTTCCACCTACCGTCACCATATCATATATATGGACTACCCATGGGATGAAGATGTTCCCTATCGATTTTGGGGTCAAAAGGTCAAAGGTCAAGCGCATTGGACATTAAAGTAGCAATATGGTTTCCGGGCTCTAAAGCGTTATCCTTTCCACCTACAGTCACCATATCAAACATATGGACTACCCGTGGGATGAAGATGTTCCCTATCGATTTTGGGGTCAAAAGGTCAAAGGTCACGCACAGTGGACATCGAAGTAGCAATATGGTTTCCATTTAAATTCTTTAACGGCTTTTTTCATCGCATGGAGATGCTGTGTTCCTAGATACCTTTTGGAGCATAATACTGAAGTTTATTTATACCTATTAACAACACCCTTTGGGAGATTGGGGTAAGCGGGGGGTATTCTTAGTGAGCATTGCTCACAGTACATCTTGTTTTCAACTATATTAACATCACCAGTTATGATATGTCCAGCTGGACTATAGTTGAAAGAAGATGAAGAACAAGAACACGTAGGTGGATTAAGTATAAGATGGTTTATATCTAGGCACCGCAAAGTTTGTTTATAATTAAAAAGTTTGGATGAAATAGTAGAAGTATATTTGTAGGAAATACGAGGTGTAGACTTAAAATAAGTTGGAACACACGACTGAAATTTTTTATGACGAAGAATGTTGAATTGCTTATGTTGACGGCATCTATTCATTTGTTTGTAAATTTGAGCTCATGGAACTGGCGGCATAATTTGGAAGGAATATTATCCATGACCCGTGGTGGTTTAAAGAGCCTGTGCTATAACGTGTGTCCAAATTAAATTTTTAAAAAATTAGGTGCGGTATTGTTTTTAGTCAAGAACTTTAAGACCGCAAAAATGGTGTCAGTGTGCACATAGAACTACCATTTTAGTATAGATTTGTTCCCGGAAAATTCCTCGTATGTCGATAAATCGTTTAGATTTCGCCTTGTGTTGACTTTCTGCGGCATTTTCCGTGTAATTGTCAGATCAAGTTACGTGATTCGCCACTGTGTGTTTGGTTATATCCCTCTCTCTCCTTTTAAGAGTTTGAGGGTGGGGGTGGGGGCACAAACCCCTGCTGCCCCAGTCCAATTTGAAACTATACAAAATGTATCTGATTGAATAGAAGGTACGTAGAGTCCAATTAAAGATAGGTGTTGATACTTTGCGACAGATCCGCTATTTGAACTTACCTGCAACTGAATTGGACATATCTACTTACTTGATAGTAATATTTATTTGAAGATAGATCTAATTAATCAAAACTAAGTTCAAATATTAATATAAAATATTTCTAAACTCAAAGTTCTCGAATTCATGTATTTGACACTCTTATTATTATCATTTCAGTTAGGAATTTAACCTATTTCTAAGTCAGTTGGTTCAGTCAATATTTATTTGAATTTAACCGTCCTTAATTCTTTTAAGGATATTGTAATGATAATATCGTATACAAAGAAACATTCTAATGAACTTGATTCATGTGGGAATAATGGAACAACCTGACTTCCCTTGGAGTAGTCCACTCCAATGGAATTCAGGTCATTCCATTATTCCCATAAACTGTTGCACTGCAGAATCTGGAAAAGTTGGAAGTGAACAGCAGCGGAGAAACTCGGAGAGAAAGAAGAAAAATAGAGAGAAGAAATCAGAGGTAGGGTAATGCAGAAACCAGTGGCAAGAAACCCAGGGAATTGAGGTGGAGTGCTTTGTGTAGTAATTCTGAAGAAGATTGAGACACCAAGTGCTTCACTCTCAACAGGAACCGGGTATAGACACACGGTGAAATAAGAAAGTCCACCTCGTACATTATTTCCATTGATTATATAAGTGATTGAAGTATTACCTAATTAGAGTAAAATTATTATACCAATCATTATTAACTCAGGCAGAGTTAAAGGAAAATTATTATATTATCCCCGAGAACCCAGTACAAAACACGTTACAATATGTTCAATAATTTGAAGATATGTGTTTTGGGTAGAAAATAATTAGTAGTATTATATAATGCGCATCTGGTGCATCAAAATTGGTACCGTATAAGTTTTACATAAATGTACATTGTACCTGGCTAGCTCATGCTGAGCACGGACTCAGCCTATTCATCTTTAATATCAAAGGATAGCTTAATAAACAAGAGGTACTGTGAGCAATGCGCACTAAGAATACCCCCGCTTACCCCAATCTCCCAAAGGGTGTTGTTAATAGGTATAAATTACCTCTTTCCTGAGTGTAAAAATATGGTATGCCTTTGTAGAAGAAAATGGAAGATATAGTCCGAACACAAATCCATGGCATCAACCTATAATTTTGACCTTGAGATCAAAGGTCAAGGTCATAAAGAGGTAATTAATGTACATGACACATAGTCTCATGGTGATACACTTGTCTTATGGTATGAATATGTCAAAACCCTATAATCAATTTTGTACTTGAGGTTAAATTCAAGGTCATATAGAGGTCATCAAGGTACCCGATACGTCGTCTCATGGTGATACACTCATGTGTCAAATATGGTATGCCTATGTCAAAGACCAAAGAAGTTATGGCCCGGACACGAATCTGCACAGACGGACGGACAGACAGACAGTGATTCCTATATAGCCCCCTGAACTTACCCCCTATAAATATCAAAATTATTTCACTTTTGTGGAGACATCACGTTTATGATTGATTGATTGTGTCTTGCTCACTCGAGAATTTTTCACTCATATGGAGACGTCACCAAGACCGGTGAAGGGCTTCAAATTTAGGCCTATGCTAGGCGATTACGGCCATTTAGCAGTGATGATTCTTTAACGTGCCACACCTACTGTGACACGGGTTATCCGTTTTTAAGGTAATCTCTTAGGACCCGTGACATTCACAACTGTTTTAACGACTTAGGTCTGTCGCGGCCAGGATTCGAACCCCGGCCTTCCGCATGCGGGGCGAACACGCCACCGCGGCGGTTCATGTTTATGTATTATTTATGTATTATTAAGTATACAGCTTCCACTTTTAAAAAATCACAACCAACCTCCATGTAATAAATATTAATACATGTACTTTTATTCCATTAAAGCTATAAAACTCTGATGTCTGATTTTTACTTCCAAATCTTATATCCACCCACGCATGCACGGGTTCATGTCTAATAATTGTATTCTCTTAGTTTTGTGCATCAGTCGTGTGATAAAAAAGAGCTTTAGAAACTTATTTTATACATTTTTCCATCCATTCCTTTTTGCGCTTTACAGAGTATTAAAGTTCTCCAAGGGAAATAATTCTGAAAAATCTCGAAAACTTGCATATAACAATGTTCGTTGTTCCATAATACGTGATACTCTCTCAGGTAAATCATAAATGTGTATAACACACGACGAGGACAGAAGAATAATTTTCTTTATCAAAAGGGATCAATTAATGTGTTACTATATGCTGTACATTACAAAGAGATATACCATTCGAAAAAGGTTCTAGTTCAAGAGAATGCAAATCATGTGTCCAATAGTCACCAATTACATGTAGCAAGATAAAATATAAACAGAAAAAATACCCAAATGCCAAACAAAGTAATGTTAAAAATTCGTTTAGTGGTTAGAAGAGTTAAAGAATCGGGATTATTAGTAAGTCATTCAAATATGGTCTGATGAAGATTAATTTGAACACGCCTTTGGACCGGTCGCGCTTACCCGGTAGTTAGAGTGTAATGGTACCTTCACATATTTTTTTTTACGGATCCTTGCGTATTCCACATATCCCTAAAAGTACCCGGATTGTTACGATTTAGACACGGATACCGACGAGTGATTTACGAATTCTTGCGATTGACTACGAGTCGAAGATCTGTATGGACTCGTAAGAAAAATCCGTGAGTGTTAAGGTGGTATTAATCGTAAAGTTTAGTATGTACTCGTAAAGTAATCGTGTCTATACGTAAAGCGCTCGTAATGACTCTGAACAATCCGTAAAGCGATTGTAACCCGACGTGAATGAAATCGCATATATCACTTAGGCATTCGTAAAAATCCGTAAACTATCCGTAACATATTCGTAAAAAAAAAACTTTTTACGAATGTTTTACGGATTTTTACGAATAGTTTACGTGTTCTTGCGACCAGTTTAGGATACTTACGGATTGTTACAAGTTATTTACGGAAAATGAAATCCGTGGACAATCGTGATTTTTTTTGACATGTCAGAAAATTTGCCCCCACTTTCACGGATCCTTACGAGTGTGTGCGAGTTGTGGCGAGTTATTAACGGATACCGACGAGTGATTTACGAATGCTTGCGATTGACTACGAGTCGGAGATCCGTAAGAACTCGTAAGAAAAATCTGCGAGTGTGAAGGTGGTATTACAGCGATGTCGTGAGTTCGAGTTCCACTCCTGCCATGGTCGCGTCAAATCTAGGACATAAAATAGGTACTGATTACTTATTCGCCAACCGTTCAACATTTAGAGGTATTTTGGCTATGACCCGCAAAACGGTGGTCGCGACACATTGACGAACCCCTGGGTGCTAAGCATAGATCTACATTTGTAGTACTTCACCAACACTTGGCGACGTTTCAATAGGAGTGGAGAATTCTGATGCGGACATAAGAGAAACAAACAAGACATCAGTGGGAAGCGTCACCAGTGCTAAGAAAAACATCTCAGGAATCCGCGCAAAGTGTACAAATCGATATTGGGAACATTGAAAGCCAGTCAATTGTTTTGAATGATTATGAATTATGAAAGTTGATCTTCCCGCGAAGCAATACAAATGGTCTGTAACGTGCCGCGAAGCAATACAAATGGTCTGTAACGTGCCAGTAAAAAAACTACGCATGATAACTCTGGATTCCCGCAGACATTTTCAACTCGTATATTTTAAAAAAGCTTCCATCGTAATTTTGGCAATGATTTTTTTTTAATGCAAAGTAGAATTCATTAGTAATTGATTATTACACCCCCCCCCCCCCGCAAACGAAGTTTTGGCGGTATATTAAAATCAACATGTCCGTCTGTCTGTAGACATGACTGTGTCCGTGCATGTTTTAAGAAACTAGAGCATGGATTTTTCTGAAAATCTGTACACTCATTACTCACCATATGAAGATGTGACCCGGTATTTTCATATTGGTTAGGCAGGTTTTCTTTAATTTACAAGGTTTTTTCTACTTATGGACTTGGTCTTTTATTTCAAACTAAAAAGAGTATATCTTAAAAATTTATGAAGATATTTGATTTAAAATTTGTATTAATACATTGTTCTTAGATTGAAGCTATGCTAATTTCCATTTTGTTTAAAAGGGGTTGTTCCTTTGTCTAGAGAATATTTCAAAACCAAATTAAAAGGTTTGAATCAGAACTTTTACACATATTTTTCAATAAAGTAAAATAACATTTATGTACTTTACATTTTGATTTAGAGTGGATGTATGAATATTTCCATTTTAAAATTATGGGGATCCGAGTTAGGATAGGTCTCAGTATCCCTTGCTTGTCATAGGAGGCGACTAAATGGGGCGGTCTTTCGGATGAGACCACAAAAAAAAACCCCCAGAAAAAACAACAACAACAACAACAAAAACAACAACAAAAAAAAAAAAAAAAAAAAAAAAAACGAGGCCCCGTGTCACAGCAGGTGTGGCACGATGAAAATTCTAAAAGTATTGTATAGCAATACATAGTCCCCTACCGGTAGCAAAAACTACTGGACCGCAACAATATTCGAAGTTTATTATGTAAACTTGATTTCATTTTTGTAACATGTTATGGCAAGGCAATTAATTGTGTGTGTGTGTGTGTGTGTGTGTGTGTGTGTGTGTGTGTGTGTGTGTGTGTGTGTGTGAGATCCAGGACACCCTAGGTAAGGATTATAAAATTTGTAAACTACAAAATGTTATATATTTACAGCAACATTTTCTCAGCTTATAATCTATGTTAGAAAGAAAAACAACCTTGTAAATCAAAGATAGAAGATACCCGTTTTAATACGCCCGAAGTTTCATTGTTAAAGTTCATTTAGTATTTGAGATACAATTAATCCGGAATATTTGAGATTCATATATCGTGCAGAAGCCATTCCTTTTTATACGCCCGTCTTTAGACGGGACGTATTATGGTACAGCGATGTCTGTACGTCCGTCCGTTCGGGGTTTTCTCTTTATGATTTCATTTCCCTTTCACATATCATGCTGAAACTTGCTGTGTAGCTTCTTTGTGGGTCACTTTAGATCATACTGCAATTTTGATCCATTTCGACCTTTTTTCCAGGAGTTTTGCCCCTTCATTTGGAAATAACTATTATATGGAGGGTACATAATTTGTCCGCCCTACTCCTCTCACAGTTTTCAAGTGAGAGCCTTCTTATTTTGTGGAGTATTTGTATAGGTACTGAAAATGTGCATGTGGAATGGATTTTAATTTTCTACAATTTTTGAGAAAATTACAGGTTGTTGAACTTAGTCTATTTGGAAATTAATATTCTATGGAGGGTACATAATTTGTCCGCCCAACTCCTCCCACAGTTTTCAAGTGAGGACCATCTTTTTTTGTGGAGTGTTTGTATGGGTATTGAAGATGTGCATATGGGGAAGGATTTTGATTTTCTTCCATTTTTGAAAAAAATACAGGTTGTTGAACTTGGTCCATTTTGAGGAAATCTCGATTTTTAAGCTAAGACCCTTTGTTCATATGAAAGTTTGTCACAGCCTCATGATGGCTGATACTACCTGAAGCAAAGTTATACAAATTATAACACAAGAAAAACACCCTATGTAAGCATTTCACGGGCGTATTATGTACCGTTTGCGGTACTCTTGTCAAAATTTATATGGTGCAATTTTTGTTTAACTCTCTAGTTTAAAAATTGGATATCCTATGTCAGGGATATTTTTATGACAATGGAAAGATATATATTTTATGTCACGCTTTATGTTGAAAAAGAAAAATAACATATGCGAAAACAAACTATGAAGGTGAAAAAAATATATCTGTAAGCACAGTGGGAAAAGTGTGGAAAACTGATTTGATGGACAGACAGACGGACGGAGTGCATATTTAGAGTCCCCTTCTACTTCGTCGGTAGGGGATTTAAAATCATTTAAAAATAATAACTTTTAAAGCTGTATGATCCGATGTTCATGCATTATTTTTGTACATAATTACTTTCAAGCAGATTAATCAGTGTTTGAAGTTATTAACTTTCCCTTAATTACATGCTTGAAAACATTTGCATGTAAAAGAAAATAGTGAGAAGTTGTTTAAAAAGTAAATACTTTATAGTGTGGTACGCATTGTCTGTTAGGCGTCTATAAATAGTCCCGGGCGCGTCAAGGGAATCCCATCATGATATATTAACCCGTCTAATTTTAAGGCTGAAAGAGCGTAAAACAACGAATTACTAAAAGGTATTTGATATTTTTATTTCTCTTACATTTATGGCACGGTACTGTTGTAACAAAATACACAGTGAGTGTCACTTGAAATGGCCGAGTGACGGTTGTTAGTAAACATCGATTTTAAATCTAGTAATTCTGGTTCAAACACGTAAAATAATGTATGACATGTCGCACAGCCTCATAAATACGTACATGCGATGATTTGACAGCGGTTTTACAAGGTGGAATTTTTTATTCGAAATTCGGACCATACAACTTTAATTTGACCAGAAGGTAGGCAGAAAACAATACTATCATTCGCAGTCCTTTATGTCAATATTCAGTCGACGTTTGCTTTGAAGATGAAAAACGGTCACTGGCAATGTAGAAAATTCTATGTTGTCTTAAAAATTCTCTTTTTCCCCACATGGGGCGATAAATTATACAACAGGAGATAGGCCACATTGCTCACCTTGTTCATAGAGAGACTGAAGGCTAAAAATGTGAAAACTTTAAACTTGGTGTCCTGCGCACCATGGCTTGCAAAACACCGATCCTACACTACATAAATGCTCATGTTTATTGTTTACCTGTATATAGTTCCGACTTTAAATAAAAATTACTTACTTACTTTACTTACTTACATGGTAATGCTTTCATAGTAATATAACAAATATCACTTGTACCTTTTTGAAACTTTTAAAACCACGGTTCGGGGCCAGGTCAGAGGGTTATCATTGGAACAGACTTGAATATACTTTACATAACGATGCTTATGACACATGGCATTATAGGAAAGGTGAAGCTAACGAACAATGATCAATCTCATAACTCCCATATGCAATAACAAAATAAATTTAAATCTCGCAGAATTTTCAATGTAACAATAAAATGTAATATGCAAAATATGAATTACATCAGCTCAATATTATATGAATTTAATAATTTCTGGGTTCTCTTTACCTCCTTCACAATCTAATTAAAATCAGATCAAAGATACGCAGAGTATACGACGCGGATCTAAGAAGTGTGATTTTAATTAGAGTGCCCTCTTCAAAACATCTATACGTTGAGAATCGCACTCCTTGCAATACACGCATCTTCAAGTTCTTTACAAAGGCACTAGCTTTAAAACTGAGAGGAGTTAAAGGAAAACCCACATTTCCTCAAAACTGACTAAGTCCAACAATGTGTAATTAAAACAATTGACGAAAATCAAAACCCTTGGGCATGCACATCTTTAATACCCATACAAACACTGTAAAATTGTCCTCACTTGAAAACCGTGGGAGGAGTTAGACATACAAATCATCTCTTTGTAATATTTCCTAAAGTTCAACAACGCGTAATTTTCTCAAAAACTTAAAGAAAATCAAATTCATTGCCACATGCATATCTTCAATACTCATAGAAACAATCTGTAAAATAACATGATCCTCGCTTGAAAATTGCGGGAGGAGTTAGCCGGACAAATTATGTACCATCCATATTACATTTCCCGTGGGGATCCGGGTTAGAATAGGTCCTCAGTACCCCTTGTTTGTCGTAAGAGGCGACCAAATGGTGCGGTCCTTCGGATGAGACCACAAATATCGAGGTCCTGTGTCACAGCAAGTGGGCACGTCTCCTTATGAGTGAAAAATTCTCGAAATGGGGCGTTAAACAATATACAATCAATCAATCCATATTACATTAATTTGAAAATAAAGGGACACAATTCCTGCAAGACAGGTCGAAATGGTTCAAAACTGCAACGTGATCTAGAGCAAGACTGCGAGTGAACCACAAGGAGCTACGTAGCAAGTTTCAGCTTGATATGTGACAGAGAACTGAAAATAGAAACAGAAATCCCCGGAACGGACGGACATACGTCGCTGTACCATACTACATGTGTACGTCTAAATACGGGCGTATATATGTTGAAGATGAAAATTGATAAAAGTGGAAAATGTGTCCGTAATATCTCACAGTGACACTGGCTAGTTTAATAGCAAAAAACCCCACTCCCTATGGCTGAAATATTCAGTGATAAAATCCAACTTACGAATACATTTCGTTCAGCAAGTCAATAACTTGCATAGGGGAACATCTACTGCACAAGGAAGTGAAGCCAACGACGTCACTGAAATAGACAGAAGCTTGGGAAAATTCCTCAGCAGGTGCGCATCCATTCGATTTGAGTTGCATTGCAATTTTCATAGGTAACATACGATAAAGAAGTTTATCGGTGAGCCGCTTTTCCTTGGCGAGTTCCTTGGTTTTGGATTTGATATTACTGGCGTACTTGGCCAATCGTAACGTCATTCTGTTTACGCACGAGATGTACCATGCTAGCAGGGTGAAACTTGATAACGTCACAAACACTTGTAGGGATATGAATAATGCGAAACGAAACTCAGCATCACTTCGAATTTCTGAAAGATTTTCCTTCAACAATCTAGAAGAATTATAATGTACGACAAAATCAAAGTCAATAAATTGGGTAATATTTTTAAACCATTCAATGCTAATCGCAAACCTTTCATCCTCTTTTTGGTTCGTGCATTCAGAATAATAACTCTGAGACCAGACTTTTTGACTTACTTCATGGAGATATTCATCCGGGTCTATGCCGCTCTCTTTGTACGTGTTCTTTATACTAGAGTCATAGTCAAATACAATGTCTAGATATGACTTTGACTTTCCTTCAATGTACTTGTATATTCGGAATTCATTGTCCGTAAATCCACACGTTGTGAAGAGGTAAGCTATTCTGGCCCTCTGAATACCCACGAGGTCCATGTGACGGAGAAGGGCCATAAGCACGACTAGTTTGGAATAAAGATGCTTTCCTTCAGGGACTTCTACATCGGACAAGATATCATTCATCAAGACATTATTTACACATGTATAAAAATCTAAAACTTCTAAGACTGTGAGATTAAATTTCCATATTTTGTCTCTCATTTCTTTTATATTTGAAAGTATGTCACTTTTTATACATTCTGTATTTGTCACAGAAAATATTTTACTTCCTGAGGGCACATTTTGGAAACTTTTGTCCGTGTTCTGTTGTGCTATCTGAAGTAGACCTCGGGCATCTGACATGTTTCCATTAATGCTGAGATAAGTGGTGGATCGTCCCCTTTCTCGCTGAAGCATTTGAATAAGACTAGCAACCTGTTGAGCGGAGTTGATCTGCGTAATGGCAGAATCTGTCGCCATCTTCAGCTGTATTGCCTCGCTAAGGTTGAAGGATGAAAAGACGATCATGGCAGTGATGGGAATAATGATGACGAGGATCATTCTCCAATGTTCCAGGATACGCCGACAGCTCCCCGTGTCCTGAATATTCTTCTGCACCAGGTCTTGA